>NC_134355.1:632150346-632360731 GCF_048569485.1 Anomaloglossus baeobatrachus
AATGACTAATCAGTAGGGATGAGCGAGCACTACCATGCTCGGGTGCTCAGTACTCGTAACTAGTAATGAGCGAGCACTACCATGCTCAGGTACTCCGTGCTCGTAACTAGTGATGAGCGGGCACTACCATGCTCGGGTGCTCAGTACTCGTAACTAGTAATGAGCGAGCACTACCATGCTCAGGTACTCCGTGCTCGTAACTAGTGATGAGCGAGCACTACCATGCTCGGGTGCTCAGTACTCGTAACCAGTGATGAGCGGGCACTACCATGCTCAGGTACTCCGTGCTCGTAACTAGTGATGAGTGAGCACTACCATGCTCGGGTGCTCAGTACTCGTAACTAGTAATGAGTGAGCACTACCATGGTCAGGTGCTTGGTACTAGTAACTAGGGATGAGCGAGTGCTACCATGGTCAGGTGCTTGGTACTTGTAACTAGTGATGAGTGGGCACTACCATGCTCGGTACTCATAACTAGTGATGAGTGAGCACTACCGTGCTCGGTATTCGTAATGAGCAGTTGGATGCTCTAGGATGGGCGCAACTCTAGTATAAAGGAGGATAATGGGGTACGTTAGCATTTTTTTGGAATTTGCCTTAAAAATGCTTGAGTCCCCCATTGACTTTCTTTTATACTCAGTACCTATAAATCACTTGTAATGCCACATCTGGAATACGGGATCCAGTTTTGGGCTCCACATTTTAAAAAGGACATTCAGAAGTTAGAGTCA
Source organism: Anomaloglossus baeobatrachus (assembly GCF_048569485.1). Taxonomy (NCBI): domain Eukaryota; kingdom Metazoa; phylum Chordata; class Amphibia; order Anura; family Aromobatidae; genus Anomaloglossus; species Anomaloglossus baeobatrachus. The sequence goes on from NC_134355.1 coordinate 632,151,078, forward strand.
GTTCAAAGGCGGGCAACTAGACTATTACAAGGAATGGAGGCCTCCCATATGATGACAGGTTGAAAAAGTTAGATATGTTTAGCTTAGAAAAAAGACGTCTCAGAGGAGATCTCATTTATATGTATAAATATATGTGTGGTCAATATAAAGGACTGGCACATGACTTATTTCTTCCAAAGACAGTACTAAGGACCAGGGGGCACTCACTGCGAGTGGAAGAAAAGCGATTCCAACAGCTAAATAGGAAAGGGTTCTTTACAGTTAGAGCGGTCAGACTGTGGAATGCCCTACCACAAGAGGTAGTAATGGCCGATGCTATAACAGCTTTTATAAAAGGGCTGGATGATTTCCTCACTACACACAACATTGTTGGTTATAAATGACTTCGTGACTAAATGTAGAACTGGTGGAGGAAGGTTGAACTAGATGGACCTAGGACTTTTTTCAACCTAAGTAACTATGTAACTATGTACACAAGGCCATGCCCTTTCGAGCATCCATCTGCTCGTTATGAGAACTGAGCATGCTCACTCATCTGATCAGCTTCGGACCACCAACAATTTATTATTGATGGCCTTTCTAAGAGGGTATATGTTGGGTATTACAACTTTGTGTGATTCACTAAGGTTGTTGACAGGTGGGGTGCCAAGAATTGATCTACTTGTGATGGCCAATGCTAATCAAGTCCATCACATATATATATTTTTTTAGTGTTTTTTTTTTTTTTTTTTTTACAAACATAACCTTTTTTTTAAAGGGAACCAACCAGCAGTATTTTCATATACTGTAAAAAAGTAAAGCCAGTGCTGGATGGTTTATTTCAGAAATATCTGCAAATGAAGAAACAGGAATACACTGCTATTTGATTGTCAGCTGCAACTGGAAGGGAATAGGTAGGTTGGCTTGCTATCTGTTCCCACCCCTGTCTGCTGCCTGGTCTTCCCTCCCCCCCCCCCCCTCCCCCGTCGCAGCCAGACATTCAGGGGCAAGAATAGATAGCAAAACCTGACCCACATTTTCCCTTCCTGTTGCACCTGTCAATCAAATATCAGTGCATTCCTGGATCTTCATTTGCACATATTTCTGAAATAAAACATCCAATCTCCAAGCAAAAGGTATTCTTACATTCAGCATCCGAGCTCCAGTATAGCACTGGCTTTACTTTATATATGAAAATCCTGCTGGTTGGTTCCCTTTAATGGAATCTAGGTCTCTTTTCAGGTGTCCATTTTTTTTTTACATGCGTGTTTTATCCATTGTTTTGACCGAGCTCCTGCCTATTATAGTCAATAGAGCTGTTCTCACGTCTGTGTTTTTTTTTTTTTGGTTTTTTTTTTGGTTTTTTTTTTAATGCAGATCGAGAGCCTGCAAAAAAAAAAAGAATATAAGCATACTTGATTCTCATCCAAGTCAAAGAGAAAAATTACAAGTCCAATCCTATGGACCTGTAAAAAGCACAGACAGTAAACAGCTGCTTTCCCTGTTGCATCAGTGGTTTTTTTTTTACTGTATAAGACCATATTCAGATATCCGTGTTTTTTCACGTACACAAAATTAATGGTTCGAGTGTCATCAGTGTTTGTGGATTGGCCAGTTGTCAGTTTCTTACCGTCAGTGTGTCATCACGTATGGATAAATAAATGACAAAGCTTCTCCTATCCATTACTGTAATCGAGGACTGCACACAGACTGATGCCATCCATGTGCTGTCCTCGACTATCATGGACTCATAGACTTGCACCGGTAATTTTCATCCTTGCCAGTAAAAACGGACATGTAAACAGTCCCATCAACATTAAAAGGTATGTATTTTCTGTTAAAACCACAGATAGAATATGGACGTGTGACTGAGGCCTAATGGGTAGAAGAAGCTTGGATTTATTTGTTTTCTTTTTTTGAATGAACACTAATGGGAAACGCAGACAGACCAAAAATGGATGAAAATCTTATAAGAACACTGCTCGCAATCGATTTTGTTTTCGTTATATGAAAAAAAAAAAATGGACATCTGAGACTACAAGTGAATTTGTATTTTCCATCTGATTCTAAATTTCATATACCACTCGCAAAAAGTTAGGGATATTTGGCGTTTGGGTGAAATTTATGTAAAAGGTAAAAACTTCACGCTACAGTGATATTACACCATGACAGTAGGGCATTTAAGCAGAAGCATGAATTGGGGATTCCTCATTTTTAAACAATTTATTCAGATAAAAGCCAACCACAGTAGTGGGTATACTCCCCCAAAAAATGTCAATATCTAAATAACTTGTCATGTGGCCTTAAGCGTCGTTTACATCCTGACAACGACATCTTGTGCTATTCACAAGTGGAGTTATTGTTTGCAGAGACATGGCATCCCACTTTTCTTGATGGGTGGCCCTCAGGCAATTAAGATTCTGGGGCACAAAGTTACGAGACTACACGGCGACTCAGCTGATCCCATGGGTTTTCTATGGGATTCAGGCCTGGTGTAAGCTCAGGCTGCTCCACTTGAGGTATTCCAGTCTTCAGCAGCCGTTCCCTAATATGCGGCCTCGATGAGCTGGAGCATTGTCATCCATGAAGATGAAATTAGGACGTTTTTTTTTATGCACAGGCACAATGACTGTATTAATGATGTTATTCCAGTAGTAGGGGCTTGTCACGGTACCATTCACGAAGTGTAGGGCCATTCTGTGTTGACTAGACAGACATGCCCACACTGTAACACCACCAAAACCAAAAGGATCGTCTGGTGAAAACAGTGGCTGATGCATAATGCTCTCCTTGACGTCTCCAACATTGTTGGCAGCTATCATTTCTGCTCAGCGTGAATTGACTTTGATCAGCGAACAGCATCAGGCCACTGGTCCCTCGTCCAGCAAGATCAGGATGCCTGTGCCTGGTGGTGTAGTCGTGTGGTCAGGTACCCTAACAGGTTGTCTAGCACATAGACCATGTTGATCGAAATGGTTTCAAATGGTCTGATGTAACACTTGGATGTCTCTCACCTCCCATAAATGTACCTGATGTAGTGTGACATTCATCTGGTTCTGAATGACTACAATGAAGCAGTCAGCAGTGTGAGATGTGTCCAAAGAACGTCAACTTCTCTGCCTTTCTGTGACCCTTCCAGTCTCCCTGTGTCTCTGTACAACCTGCTGATGAAACTCTGTGACACTAAGCTCAGTGGCCACTTTGAGAATATCCTGCTGGAGCCTCGCAATGGCGCCGTGTTGATGATCAATTGTTAGGTGTCGTCTTGGTCTCTCATTATGTTAGAATGAGCAGCATGATGAGGAGGACAGTTTAAATATTAATTCTAATAGCGCTCTAAAATTTATTGGGCGATTCATGGATGAGACACTTGTTGGGAATTTTGCCATTAAGCTCCATGTTCTCCATGTTTCAGAACAGCAAGTTATGCAAAAAGTAGTGAAACATTGAACAGTTGGACATGGGCATCCAAAAGATTAGAGAAGGTAACACTAAGTTCATCTGAAAAGGTTAGAGAACATTTTAGAATCATCCTGAAATTTCACTGGAAAGCCAAATATACCTAACTTTTTGGGAATAGTGTGTTTATAATAGTGGTGGTGTGAGCAGCATGCATCCAGTACATGCAATAATACATAACCCTATGGTAATAACTGTTTAATTATGGCACAACACCGGTCCAAAGCTGGTGGATGAACAGTGACCTCACTGTAGCCAATCCATATGGTCACACTTAGGCTGCCCACGATCAGTGTTTGCAGTGTTTTGGATGTAGTGTGTTTTCGCTGCGTCCAAAACGCTGCATTGTACAGTATAAGCGCAGTGGACGGGATTATTAGAAATCATAAGAAAATTCCCATAAAAATTAACCTTTAATTAGAATTTATCAACACAAAACACTCTCTCAAATAGCAAAAGGGCAAAGGTTAGGTAAATTACCAGTTTTTACCAGTGAAACGACGTCTGATTATGAAGACCTTGACTACTGGACCTCTTTGCCAGACAAGTGCCTACTATAACATCTATAACATGAATATAAATCTGTGTCATTAATAGTCCTGTTTTTAACATTTTGGTTTCTTTTTTGGTGCACATATTTGTGTAGTGTAGGACACATTAAGGAGTCTTTAGGGTCTCCCGTCGGTGAATGGAGGCGCCACAACCCTAGGGTGTCATACCCTCCATTGTTAGGTAGGGATACATTAGGGCCAGTGCTCCCCCCTCTTCCCTTCTCAAAACTGGTAATTTACTTAATTTTTGCCCTTTCACTATGTGAAAGAGTGTTTTGTGTTGGTAAATTCTATACCTTTTAAAACTTGAATGAAAGGTTAATTTTTATGGGAATTTTCTTATGGTTTTCTGGAAATTGGTTCCCTTGTTCACACTAGCTGTGGCTTTGGTTGTTTTTTGATTACTAGAAATCCCATGGCCACTGTGTGTGGCGCATAGCAAAAACTGACCTGTGGTGCGGCTTTCCGAGCCACAAGTGTGCCGCCCTGGCCGGGCCAGGTAGTCACAGATAGGGCCCCGCACTACACCAGTCCCCTAACAAGGTGACAGCAGCCAAACATTTAAACCCTAGCAACCCCCCTCAGTGCTTGATGGACACACTAGGGGGTGGAGCCAGGTGGTTGGACACACCCACCGAGGAGTTTGTATGGCCTGGGGCGGGAAAAGTAGTGAGATGAGTTTAGGAGGTGAAGTAAAGTGGAAGCAGGCCTGTGTGTCAGGTCTGCAACTAACTGACAGGTTCCAGGGTTGCAACCCGGGCATCTTTGGCTAGGAGGCATACGGAGGCCTCAGTCTGCAGGAGTCGGGAAGACAGCTCGATTTAACCGTGGTGGACCGGGACAGGGTAGTGGCTCGCCGGTACCGACCCGAGGAACCGACTCGGAAACCGGAGCACAAAGGGGGGTACTCAGACCCTGAAGCTAGGTCCAGAAGCTACTGGGGGCTAGCTAATTAACTGATTGCGACCAGGACTATAAGTTCTGTCCCACCCAAAGTCCCGACTGAAGACAACAGCCCAACGAGGGGGATTGAAAGCCATCACCACGGCAGAGAGATCCCACGGGCCAGCGTCTGCGGGCAAAGGGCTCCTTAGGCAACCACAAGCCGGGGAGCGGACTCCTGACGTTGCAGGCGCAGGTAGTCCACCATCACACAAACGGTGCAGGAGACAGGCAGAGACCACCAACCGGGTGGGGGACCAGACTGCAGCCGGCTGCGGGTACCGACCACCAACACCTTGGTTTACCAGAGACTTGTGTGTGTTACTAATCGTGAGTACATCAGTGCCCTCCGGCCGCCCATCTCCCTGCACCGCCCAACTCTCCCCAACGGGTCCCGGGGCCACCACCCCTACCCACGGAGGGGTTAACAACTTGCTGCGCAACATCTCCCCCGGGTGCCGCGGTGGTGTCCACCTTCACCACAACTCGTGGGTGGCATCACAAACTCAAACACGGCTCCGGCCGTACACCTACGTCCCCCCAAACCGCCAACCCCTTTTTAAATCGGAGTGACCGTGGACCCCCGGGTCTGGAGACCCTCGAACCACCCACTGAAGGTCCGGATACGAGCGGCTCGGCTGCCGCTGAGCACGGGGCGGCACATAAGCATGTCAATTCTTTGGTGCGGAGTAGGGAGAACACAACCGCAATGCCCTGGTCGTGGTCATGGGCTGCCTCCTGCGTCCTCCTGTGGAGGTGACTCGCGGCTGCGCAGGTAAGGACCCGCCGCATTAAGGATGTCGCGGGTCTCGATCGTGGGCATGGACCCTTAAGCTTTCTTGAATATGTTTTTCTCTTTTGTCATGATAACTGAATATAAACTTGTGCTGGTAAAAAAAACCTATATGTTAAACAGACCATCGATCCTCTAAAAATATCAGCCTTTTTAACATGAGAGCCTAAGGGAAATAGATAATTCGCTAATAGTGTCGATTGGACATATACAGTTATGGCCGAAAGTGTTGCAAACTTTCAAATTGCTCCAGAAAAAGAAGTATTTCTCCCTGAAAATTATTGCAATTACACGTTTTGTTATACACATGTTTATTTCCTTTGAGTGTACTGGAATAACACAAAAAAACTGAGAAAGAAGGCTAATTGGACATAAGTTCACAAACAACCCGAAAAATGGGCTGTACAAATTTGTTTGCATCCTTAAATTAATATTTAGTTGCACGCTCTTTGGAATAAATATCTGCAATCAATCACTTCCTATAACCATGAACAAGCTTCTTAAGGGTGCTTTACACGCTGCGACATCGCTACTGATATATTGTCGGGGTCACGTCGTTAGTGACGCACACCCGGCGCCGGTAGCGACATCGCAGCGTGTGACACCAAGGAGCGACGATCAACGATCGCAAAATCGCTCAAAAACGGTGAGTGTTGACACGTCACTCCTTTCCTTAATATCGCTGCTGCCACAGGTACGATGTTGTTCGTCATTCCTGCGGCAGCACACATCGCTATGTGTGACACCGCAGGAACGAGGAACATCTTACCTGCGTCCACCGGCAATAAAGGAAGGAGGTGGGCGGGATGTTACATCCCGCTCATCTCCGCCCCTCCGCTTCTAGTGGCCGGCCGCTTAGTTACGCTGCAGTGACGTCGCTATGGCGCCAAACGCACCTCCCCATTGAGGGAGGGATTGTTCGGCGGTCACAGCGACGTCGCTGACAAGGTATGTGCGTGTGACGCTGCCGTAGCGATAATGTTCGCTATGGCAGCGATCACCAAATGTCGCACGAGCGATGGGGGAGGGTTCTATGGCGCTCGACATCGCTAGCAATCGCAGATAGATTTCGTAGCGTGTAAAGCACCAGCGTGTAAAGCCCTTCGCACCTGGAATGCTGGACTTTTCTTTAAAACAGTCCTTTATTTCATCAAGTAAAACCGGAGCGGTACAGTGTGTAGGAAGGATGTGGAGAGTAGCGGGACGACGGCTGCCGTTTCGAGCAGGTGTTTGCACTTCTTCGGGTCCTGCACTGGACGACTGACTCCGACCTCAGTGCATCAGAGGAACCCCAACCCTACAGCTCCAGAGGCTCAAATGATATCAGTGATCCACTCCCCCCTTTAGGAGGTGCACAAGGAGGGGTGGATGAGGTAAAAAGCAAAAATGGAGGAATCAAAAGAAAACACGTCTATTGGAGATAGATGACTGTAATAACATCCTCCTGAATGACAATTTAGTAGTGAATCTAACTGACCACCATGTTACAGAGGATATGTATTCGGTGATTTCAAAGAGGTTGAATTCTTGTGCACCAGAAAAATTTAATTTTGCCGACTTTATAGACTTATACAAGGCTACCCGAAAGATCCATTTGGTTAAACACTACCATAATGGGCAAAATTATATACCTATACAAAAAGAAGGAGAAACTCCAGTTTCAATCGGTCCATTGGGCTTTAGCACGTTGGATTCAACATTAGCCTCTGTTAAAAAGGACTCTGCATTTCTTCTATCTTTCTTCTAACCAGGACCCGTAGAAGTGCAAACATCTGTGCGAAATGGCAGCCGTCATCCTGCCGCTCTCCACATCCTCCTTCCACACTGTACCGATCCAGTTTTACTTGATGAAATAAAGGACTGTTTTTCAAGATACCGGGTGAGTGCCGACCGTTCTCTGTTTCCTCTATAAGCCTGAATTGATTACCTGTTTGGTCACAGCACCCCTGAATATCTGTGTCTCTATCTCAGCTTTCCAACTTTGCTGTTTCAACTAGCGCATGGAATGTTAGTAATGTTAGTAATTCCTTCTGATGTGTGGATATACCCAAAACATATTTGAACCCCACCATATTTGACTGTAGGTATGGTGTTCTTTTCTTTGTAGAATACTGCATCAATAAAAAAATATATGAAATGAAAAACGTATACAAAAGTGTGTATGGATATATATGGACAGTATGGCCTTTACTGGACAAATCAGTAAAAGTTACCACACCAGTGAAGAGAAGACAAAAACACAATATATAAGTCTATGATAATCTTAGTTTTTATGTCGTTTTTTTCTTTGTAGGCCTCATTCTGTTTTCAGTAATCAGTAGAATGAAGTGCTTTACCAAAAAGCTCTTGGTCTAATCTGTCCACAGGACGCTTTCCCAGCTTTTGGCTTCTTCACATACATTTTGGCAAACTGCATTCTCGCTTTTATGTCTCTATGTAAGCAGTGGGGTTCTCCTGGGTCTCCTGCTATAGCATTTAATTTAATTCAAATGTGGATAGATAGTTTGCGCTGACAGTAATGCACCCTGAGCCTGCAGGACAGCTTGAATTTCTTTGGAACTTGATTATGGCTACTTATCTACCATCCGGACTATCCCGCGTTGCAACCATTCATCAATTTTTCTCTGCGATATACATCCAGGGAGATTAGCTGCTACAGTGCCATGGGTTGTAAATGTCTTGATTATGTTGAGCACCATGGACAAAGAAACATCAAGATCTCTGGGTATGCACTTGTAACCTTTAGATTCTTTATATTTTTCAACATTTTTTTCCTCCTTCTGTTCTCCATGCTTAATGTGGCAAATACAGACACACGATGCAAAGACTTGAGTCAACGTCTCCCCTTTTATCTGGTTTCTGGTGTGATTTTCATATTGCCCACACCTGTTAAGTGCAACAGGTGAGTTTGAACGAGCATCACATGCTTAAAACACAGTTGTTTATCTACAGTTTTGGATGGAAAGGTAAGAACAATTGTGTCCAGCACATTTTGGGTGAAATTATGTCAAAGGAAACAAACGTGTATGACAAAATGTGAAATTGCAATAATTTTCTGGGAGAAATATTTCATTTTCTGTAACAATTTCAAGGGTGCCAACACTTTCAACCATGTCTATTTCTATTTCTTTAGATCTCTAAAATACTCCAGAGTAAAATCAGTGACAAAGTGTTATAGAAATCGATGCAATTTATTTAAAGGGGTTGTCCACTAATAGGACAATCTATTCTGATTCCACATGTTTCCCTGATGTGGGATGCTTTTACCCACCAAAGAATGTTGTTTGGCCTGCAAACAACCTGGAGGCTCCAGTTCTTATCTTCCTATATTAAACTGTGTTTGTGTCTTTCAGACGCAAATATAGCTGAACACTTTGGCGCCAGGACTGGAGTGGGGAAAAACAGAGCAGTGCTCATCAGCCCCTGCCCCAACGTGTAGCAACATGATGAGGTCATCACACATGCTGTGATCTCATCATAGTGTTGCTGTCTCTAGCACGGCAAGGACTTGGCAGGAATCAGTAAGCGCTCCAGGAGGAGCGAAAAATTAAATATCCTTTTATAGGATAGGACAGTGGTGTTAGTGTTACTATCACTTTAGCTTTGAGGAAACCTTATGGGACAATGGGGGAAAATTGTAAAGGGGGCACAGTATGTAAAGGGCAGTGTTTGGGGAACATTACACATAGCAGCAGTGTGGGATGACATTATGGATTGGAGCTGTGTGGGTGGGACATTGCTCATAGAAGCAGTTTGGGAGGACATTATGGAGAAGGGCAGTGTAAGGGAGACATTATGGATAGAAGCATTGTAGGAGGGTATTATGAAGAGGGGTAGTGTGGGGGGAAATTACAGATAGGAACAGTGTTTAGGGATATTATGGAGAGGAGCAGTGTGGGAATGACATTACAGATACCAGTAAAAGCAGTGTGGGAGGGATATTATAGATAAGAACAGTGTGGGAAGACATTATGGATAGGAGAATTGTGGGCAGACATTAAGGATTGGAACAGTGTAGGGGGGGACATTATTTATAGGAGCAGTGTGGGGAGATATTATGAAGCGGGGCAGTGTAGAGGGACATTACTGATAGGAGCAGTGTGGGGGGTACATTACAGAGAAGGCCAGTGTGGAAGGGACATTATAGATAGGAGCATTGTGGGGGTATTATGAAGAGGGGTAGTGTGGAAGGGACATTACAGAGAAAGCCAGTGTGGGAGGGACATTATGGATAGGAGCACTGTTGGGGGGATATGAAGAGGGGCAGTGTGGGGGGACTTTACTCATAGGAGCAGTGTGGGGGGAACATTATGGAGAATGGCAGTTTGGGGGGACATTATGGATAAGAATAGTGTGTGGGGATATTATGGAGAGAGGCAGTGTAGGGAAACTATTATGAAGAGGAGCAGTGTGGGGGAATATGGTCGGGTAGTTTAGGGCGATATTACGAACAGAGGCAGTGTAAGGGATATTAGGAAAGGGGCAGACTGTGAGGGACATTATGGAGAGGGGCAGTGTGTAGGTGGCACATTAAGGAGATGAGCAGTGTGGTGGAATATTATGGAGAAGGGCAGTGTGGGGGGATATTTTGTGCAGCAAGCACAGTGAAGGGCAGTTTATTCAGGAGCACAGAATGGGGGCTATTTTTATTTATGAGACAGTATGATACTTTTATTATTAAGGGAATCATGTAGAGAAGAGATGCTGAAGGCCAGAGAAGAGGGAAGTATGGAGAGACAAGCCATGAGTACGGACTCTCATTGTGGTGTCGGTACTATGACAAAAGGGATAGGAACAACGTCTATCAGAGAAACCGTCACCTACAAGGTACTTGGGTCTACATGCTTATGTGAGATACTAACTATGTTTTATCAGCACTGTTACTCCTATATGGTTCACAGTCTGATGATGGCTAGTAACAACAAATCCCAGCATTTCCTTCTTATTATTAAGGATATACTGTGAGTTGCAGGTTCATGTAATGCAAGTGCTTTTGGGGCTGACCTGAAGCTGCAGATGATCACTGTATGAACCATGGGGATGCATTTGTGTACTGATGATAGTTCTGGTAATATATTCATGTTCTGACGGTAGGTCTGGTGATGCATTCATGTACTGATGGTCGTTCTAATCATGTAGTAATGCATAACGTGCTTAAGGGCCCTCTCAGAAGTTTACTACCCCCACCCCCTCCCCGACTTGAACCCTGCATAAAATATACTCGTTATGGGTTTTTTTTCCCATTGATTTGAATGCAAAAATACTGAAAGTGACATGATACAGATTTCAAATTGCTTCAAATCTACCAGGAAAAAAATAATCAACATGTGGGTGAGATTTCAGAAATCTCATTCACTTTGTTAGTATGGGAAAATGCTGGGTTTTTTTCGCAGCAAAAACACACAGAAAAAAAAACTATGGGAGAAATGTGGCAAAAATGCAACATGTGAATATATCCTAAGGCAGGCTTTGATGGAATGTGTGATTATATCCATCCAGGTATTTTTATCATTTAGGAGTGGAGCTAGGTAATGCGTATGACAACTCCTGTGGGACCTTTAAGGACTTTAAAGAAGACTTGTCATAAGAATAAAAAAAATATTTTATTTAAAATCTGGTGTAAAATGAAGCTGTTCTCCCAAATATGACATTTTTCTTTTCTTTCTGCGCCTCTCTAAACCTGAGATATGGTCACTTTATGTAAATATAGTATTTTTATCCAAGTGGGTGTGGCCCTAAACTCTTTTCCAAAGGAGTATTCTTGAGGACCATGCCTAGTTGACTAAGAAGATGAAATTTATATTCAAGGAAGTGAGAGCCATATCTCAGTAATGGAGAGGCGTAGAAATAAGGGAGAAGCCTCACTGGATTCAGGAGAACAATGAATTTTATATTTTATGTTTTTCCAAAAATAAGACAGGGTCTTATATTATTTTTGTTTCCAAAAAAAGGGCTAGAGCTTATTTTTAGGGGACGACTTATTTCTTTCCATGAACAACAATCACACATTTATGCTTCAATTTACCCTGAAGGTGTATGGCCAGCTTTAGGGTTAGTAACCTTAACCCTAACTTACATTAACAATTGCTGGTGCAGTGTCAGTGTCTCTTATGGTAACACTTACTGGCACTCTGAAAAAAAAACACTTTGTGTGGCAGTGGCACTCTTCTTCTCTATGCGGCTAGGAGGGAGCAGAAGGCGGAAGTCTGGATTGGGACTCGGTAACGGTGGTTGTGACGTCACACATGGCTGCTTTTGCGGGAGCGAGCAGGGCCAACCAGGAGGCGGGTTCCAAGAGGCGGCACTTAGGAGGCAGGAGGTGGGACCCTGGAGCGGCTGCCAAGCCCACACCATAGCTCAGTAGCCATCGGAAGGCGGAACCCAGAAGGTAGCATTCGGGAGCCGGGACTCGGGAGCGGTAACCAAGTAAATATCATACAACAGTAGCGGCCAGGAGGCGGGAACCAGGTGACAACACTCAAGAGGCGGCACTCGGAAGCGGGTGTGAAATTTTACCCTGCCATTGTGGGGGGAAGCGGCAGGACAATTTGAGAGATACCTTATGCCTATTCCAGTGCCTTCATTGTTAGGTTATGTCTTTGTGAGGTTAGTGACATAACCTAGCGCTTAAGGCGCTCACTAACTAGGGCTTATTTTGAGAGTAGGTCTTATATTTAAAGCCTACTCCAAAAATCCCTAAAAATCAAGCTTATTTTTGGAAAAACATGGTAGGTAAAACAATATATAATTGTGGCAATTAGCAGGTTATCTTTAACGTTTATAGAATTTAAATTTTTGGCACTTTTGGAACCTTTTGTGACAGATCCTTTTTAATGGTGGCCATGTTTGTTGTCATCCTATTTCTTGGCTTAGATATTCTGATTTTTCTTTTTATAGAAGGCCAATATACAGTATTACAGCTGAGGTTATTGTAATAAAACCTTGCAAACAGAAAATGAAGCCACATTACAGTACGTAGTATAGTCTAGTTACAGAAATGCTTCATCAAGTTCCGGGACCTAAGAAATTCAAGGTCTGTTAACGTTTACACGGGAGCTAAATGTCAGAGCTGTAAAGCATAATTATCAGTGCACTTTTTATGTGCCTGAAATGCGATGTACATGAGCAGATCTGTTAGGGAACAATAAAGGGGGGTCTCTATTATATTTGAAAACGATTAAGCACTACTTATTGCCTTGTAGTATGATATGTCAATATCCGCAAGGATCAGGTGTCCACACCCAGTCAGGCGTGAAGAGATTTCCTTTACATGTGAAGAAAACTAATAAACCGTTTGAAGTTCGGCTTCACTCAAATGACTCAGATCAATCTTACAATATCTGGAGAAATTTGTTTTATTTCCCTCTTAACCACATTGTCTGTCCCGGGAACTTTGTTCTGTGGATCGAATGTCATGGGTTTTACAACTCCGTTAAGCTATCAGTTTCATTGTCGTGATAAAGGCCAATTTGGTTTTGGTTCTTTGTGAAAATTTTCTAATTACTTTCAAGTGGGGCCTAACTCCAAGTGGAGATTTAGCTCCAGAAACTTAGAACTTTACCGCAGGTGCTTATAAATACAAATGTAAAAAAGAAAATTAAGACTTATTCAAACATGAAGCCTAACCGTAAAATAGAATTTTTCAAAAAGTTCCCATGAAATTTGGTTAATCTCCGCAAGCATGGGTTTGTAGGACCTTGACCGTCAGAGGGCACAATATAAACCTACAGAATATGTGCACGTCCACCCCTGATTGTATCCTAAACTCTGTTATCATTGACCATCAGTCTCTAACCATGAAAAAAAGGGTTTGGACGTATGCAATGATTGGGCGATAGACTGTAATGGTGGAAATGGAGTCACTGTGTGCTCTGTTGAATACTATTTTCAGCTATATATGTCTATTTGAGGTGGGCTGCAAGAAATGGTTGACTGACTTTGGTGCCCACCACAACTAGTCAGATGGAGCCAAAAAGGATATCTCACAAAGAACAAAGTGACTCCATCAACATTACTGCCAAAGGGACCATGTTATGGCCTGTCACACAGGTATCACGACCGGTTGACAATCCAGTTGCAGCGAGTTCTAGAAGATCATATAGATTGGCTGCACATGTTATCTGACAGTCCTGTTTCTGTAGGCAGTGTACTCTTGGACTCTGGGAAACTGTTAGGGTATGTTCACACAGGGCTTTTTAAGTAAGTTTTTGCTGTGTTTTTAAATGAAGATTTGCCTTGGTTTTATGTAAATCCATGCTGCATTTTACAGTACCAGCAAAGTCTATGAGATTTCTGAAATCTCATGCACACACACACAAACACCTGCCGATTATTTTCTGTGTTTTGCTGCATATCATGAGACCAAGATGACTCCTAACAATTGATCATCAGTATCTCGTCATTGTGAGGCTTCAAGCAGGATGTTCCCAGATGGAATTGGCCACTGAGCTTAAAGTGTCACAGAGATACAGAGAGACTGGAGGAGTGTTACGTCACCACCAGAGTCCGCTCCAGCGACTTGTGCTCCGATCGCCAGGCGATACCGTGTTCCTGCCGTGGATGGTGCTGGTGATGGGAGAGGAGTCGATGCCAGCGGCACCGGTGGGCGCAGGCTCCGATCATCCACTGGCCTGGGTTAGCTTGGGATCTGCAGTACCACTGGCTGACTATGGGTGGCGTGTGTCTTCAAGCTGAAGTTGCCATCGTTCAGCTACAGCCAATGGGAAGATACCACACCCTTCTTAGTTGCCCTCCTGTCTGCTGACCTTGGCCAGAGATAGTTCTGATTTCCTGGCTCGTGGTCCGCCCTATTCTGTTTTGTGACTCCTGTGTGCTGACTTCTGCGTGTTTCCTGACTACCCTCCTGCCTGCTGTTTTTGTACCTTGCTGCCCGATCCGGATTTGACCTCTCCTACATTCTCTGATTACGTCCTTGCCTGCCGATTCTGTCCCTGTTCCGCATTTCCTGGTTGGACCCTGCCTGACGACTACTCTCATCGGACTGCAGCCTTCCACATGTAGTGATCTCCAGGGCCCTGTGTAATTCCAAATCCCTGTATAGGGGTTAAAGGGTTTCAGGGTTCTGGGGGTCCTGCTTGGTGAGTGGCTTCCCTTTAGCCTGTCCATTACATCCCATCTGAGTCTGTTGACCCAGGCAGGCGTTATAAGGAGTCACAGAAACGCATAAAAGTGGTTTTCATTTGGCCACATCCCATACAGATGACTGTGAACAATGCCCTTTGGAATCAGATGATGAATGCTGCACAACTGTCACACAGAGATTTTTTACAAACTTCACCTACTGTCATGGCAGCATTGGGTTCTGTTCAGACTACAGATTCTGACACTCTGCCCAATAACTTCTCTGGTGTCTGTAATCAACGCAGGCAGACTCAGGTGTCAATCTGCAGAAAGCTAATTCATAGGCAGGCTAGCAAGAGTTAATCTCTGCTAGTCTGCTTGTAAGGGTGCTTTTCCATCTGTGATTTCCCGGTTTGCTTGCAATCCGATAAAAAATTGGATAACACTCGCACCAGTGTTAATCAATGAAAGTTTCCTCTGTCCCGTTTTTTTCTCCACATGAATCGGGCTCTCGGTACAATCGCAGCATGCTGCGTTTTGTACCGAGTCTCAGCTCTCGCACCCCCATGCAAGCGTATGGGAGCGAGAAAAAAAATCGCAATACGAATGGCATATGCATGTCATACAGATGGCTTACGCATGTCATACAGATGGCATACGCATATCATACAGATGGCATACGCATGTCACACGGATCTTTGGTGTTAAAAATCTACAGACTTGCATAACACTCACATAGCACTCGCATGACACTCGCGAGTCATATGGATGCTAGGTGAGAAAAAAACACACATTATTGGGCGAGTATCGCGGTGATTATTTTATCGCAGATGGAAAAGCGCCCTTAGTCTCAATTGATCATATGGTGTGGGAAAGCCAATCACATCTGCTCCCCTCCTATATATGCTGGCTAGATCCTTCCACCTATGCCAACTATAGTTTATCTTAGCTGCTCTGGTGAGGTGTTGTGATCCAGACTATCTGGTGCGGTTGTAGAATTAACCTTTGTTGCCTTTTTGTTGTTACCTTCCTGCTCTTGCTTTACTCCTGAGATTCTCTTTGTCTATTCTTGTGTGTGTGCAGTGTCAGAGTTTTGGTTTTCCCTTGTCTGTCTTTATCGGTTTTTCATCACACTTCTGTTCTTCCTTGCATGGTGGGAGGTGGTATCAGAGTAGTACTGGTCAGGAGCATAGCCAGAACCAGGACTCAGGTATCTGCACCATCAGGAGTAACCCTGAGTTTAGGGACAGTCTAGGGTCCTCTAGCATGAGGGACAGCATAGGAGCTCCTATCCACAGCTATTCTAACAGTCACCTTGTGATAACAACTTCAAGAACATTAAAGGGAGGTGATAGGCACTCAAGTGTAACATCAGACCATTCAAAACTATTTACATCAGCATCGTCTGTGTTCTAAGCGGTCTGCAAGGGTACCTGACCACACCACCAGGCACAGGCTTCATCTGCTCTGAACGAGGGACCAGTGGGCCTCAATGCTGTTCACTGATGAAAGTCGATCACACTGAGCAGAAATTATGTACACCAACGATGATGTTCATAGTATCATAGTTTTTAAGGTTGAAGGGAGACTCTAAGTCCATCTAGTTCAACCCGTAGCCTAACATGTTGATCCAGAGGAAGGCAAAAAAAACCCAATGTGGCAAACAAGTTCCAATGGGGAAAAATTTCCTTCCTGACTCCACATCCGGCAATCAGACTAGTTCCCTGGATCAATACCCTGTCATAAAATCTAATATACATAACTGGTAATATTAAATTTTTCAAGAAAGGCGTCCAGGCTCTGCTTAAATGTTAGTAGTGAATCACTCATTACAACATCATGCGGCAGAGAGTTCCATAGTCTCACTGCTCGTACAGTAAAGAATCCTCGTCTGTGATTATGATTAAACCTTCTTTCCTCAAGACGTAGCAGATGCCCCCGTGTTCCAGTCGCAGGCCTAGGTGTAAAAAGATCTTTGGAAAGGTCTCTGTACTGTCCCCTCATATATTTATACATTGTGATTAGATCCCCCCTAAGCCTTCGTTTTTCCAAACTAAATAACCCCAAGTTTAATAACCTGTCTTGGTATTGCAGCCCACCCATTCCTCTAATAATCTTGGTCGCTCTTCTCTGCACCCTCTCCAGTTCAGCTATATCCTTCTTATATATCGGTGACCAGAATTGTACACAGTATTCTAAGTGCGGTCGCACTAGTGACTTGTACAGAGGTAGAACTATATTTTTTTCATGAACACTTCTACCTCTTTTAATACATCCCATTATTTTATTAGCCCTGGCAGCAGCTGCCTGACACTGTCCACTAAAGTGAAGTTTACCATCCACCCATACACCCAAGTCTTTTTCTGTGTCTGTTTTACCCAGTGCTCTACAATTAAGTACATAATTATAAATTTTATTTCCTCTACCCAAGTGCATGACCTTACATTTATCTACATTAAACTTCAATTGCCACTTCTCAGCCCAATCCTCCAATTTACATAAATCTCCCTGTAATATAAAATTATCCTCCTCTGTATTGATTACCCTGCAGAGTTTAGTATCATCTGCAAATATTGAAATTCTACTCCGCATGCCCCCAACAAGGTCATTTATAAATATGTTGAAAAGAAGCGGGCCCAATACTGACCCCTGTGGTACCCCACTATGAACTGAGACCCAGTCCGAGTACGTACCATTAATAACCACCCTTTGTTTCCTATCACTGAGCCAGTTTTTAACCCAGTTACACATATTTTCCCCTATCCCCATTATTCTCATTTTATGTACCAACCTTTTGTGTGGCACCGTATCAAAAGCTTTTGAAAAGTCCATATACATAACATCCACTGCATTTCCCTGGTCCAGACTTGAACTTACCTCTTCATAGAAGCTGATCAAATTAGTTTGACAGGATCGATCCCTCATAAACCCATGTTGATACTCTGTCATAAGGTTATTTTTCTTGAGATACTCCAGTATAGCATCTCTCAAGAAACCCTCAAGGATTTTACCAACCGTAGAGGTTAAACTTACCGGCCTATAATTTCCCGGCTCAGTTTTTGTCCCCTTTTTGAATATTGGCACCACATTTGCTATGCGCCAGTCCTGCGGTACCGACCCTGTTATTAAGGAATCTGAGAAGATTAAAAATAATGGTCTATCTATCACAGAACTCAATTCCTGTAGTACTCTGGGGTGTATGCCATCCGGGCCCGGAGATTTGTCAACCTTAGTGATTTCGAGGCGGCGGCGTACTTCCTGCTGGGTTAAGCAGGTAATATTCAAGGGTGAATTTATGGTATCACTGGTCATGTCATCTGCCATGGCATTTTCTTGTATAAAAACCGTAGAAAAAAAGTCATTCAGCAGGTTGGCTTTACCCTCATCCCCTTCCACCATTTCACCAAGACTATTTTTAAGGGGGCCAACACTATCGCTTTTCAGTTTTTTACTGTTTATGTAGTTAAAGAATATTTTAGGATTATTTTTACTTTCTCTCGCAATGAGTCTCTCTGTCTCAAACTTAGCTAACTTAATTTGCTTTTTACATATTTTATTTAATTTTCTATAATTATATAATGCCTCATCACTACCTACCCTCTTTAATTCTTTTAAGGCTTTCTGTTTTTCTTTTATTGCTTCCCTTACAGCTCTATTTAGCCACAGGGGTTTCCTCCTATTTCTAGCATGTTTGTTCCCATAGGGTATATTTTCTGCACAAGCCCTACTCAGGATGCTCATAAAATTCTCCCATTTGCTTTGTGTACTTTTATTACTTAGTACAATATCCCAGTTTATTGCACTAAGATCATCTCTCAACCGTTTAAAATTTGCTTTCCTGAAGTTTAGTGTCCTTGTAGCCCCTCTACTAGACATCTTACTAAAGAATACATGAAAACTTATTATTTTGTGATCACTATTCCCCAAGTAACCCCCAACTTGTATATTTGATATGCGGTCTGGCCTATTGGTTAGTACAAGGTCTAGTAGTGCTCCCCCTCTTGTGGGGTCCTGTACCATTTGTGAAAGGTAATTATCTTTCATTGTTATCAAAAATCTATTTCCTTTGCTGGAACTGCAAGTTTCTGTTCCCCAATTTATATCAGGATAGTTAAAGTCCCCCATAATAATTACCTCTCCGAGACTCGCTGCTTTATCAATTTGCTTTATGAGGAGATTCTCTACCTCTTCCATAATATTCGGCGTCTTATAACACACCCCTATCAGTATTTTATTATTCATTCTCCCCCCCCCTTATCTCCACCCATAGGGACTCTACATTCTCAGTACCCTCACATATGTTGTCACGCAGGATGGGTTTTAAGGATGATTTTACATATAGACACACACCTCCCCCTCGCTTATTTGTACGGTCATTCCTGAATAGGCTATAACCCTGTAAATTAACAGCCCAGTCATAGCTCTCATCCAGCCATGTCTCTGATATCCCCACTATATCATAATTTTCTTCCAACAATATTAATTCTAATTCCTCCACCTTATTTGTGAGGCTTCGGGCATTAGTGTACATGCACGTTACGTATGACTCTGTACCTGTATTCCTGCTTACTGTATTAACTGTCCTAACCCTTCCCCCCGTACCACCCCCAATTTCATTACTTGTGCCCTGGTCACTATCTGCACTACATTCCCCTTCTATAAAGTGAATACCCTCGCCCCCCATTCCTAGTTTAAACACTCCTCCAACCTTCTAGCCATTTTCTGCCCCAGCAGAGCTGCACCTTCCCCATTAAGATGCAGCCCATCCCTAGCATAGAATCTGTAGCCAACTGAAAAGTCGGCCCAATTCTCCAGGAACCCAAAACCCTCTTTCCTACACCAATTCCTGAGCCACCTGTTAACCTCCCTGATCTCTCTTTGCCTCTCTGGTGTGGCTCGTGGCACAGGTAGTATTTCTGAAAATACCACCTTTGAGGTCCATGCTTTAAGCTTACAACCTAATCCCCTGAAATCATCTTTAAGGACCTTCCACCTACCTCTAATTTTGTCATTTGTGCCAATGTGTACAATGACCGCTGGGTCCTCCCCAGCCCCTCCCAGTAATCTGTCAACCCGATCAGCGATGTGCCGAACTCGAGCGCCAGGAAGACAACACACTGTTCGGCGATCCCTGTCTTTGTGACAGATTGCCCTATCTGTTCCCCTAATAATTGAGTCCCCCACTACCAGTACCTGTCTCGCCTGCCCTGCACTCCTATTCCCCCCCTTACTGGAGCAGACACTCCTCTGGCGTTCAGAGGTCATGCCTTGCTGCAGCAATGCTAACCCTGTAATGACATCCCCCTCATCTGCCAAGTTTGCAAACCTATTGGGGTGTGTCAGTTCAGGACTAGCCTTCCTAGTACTTTTCCCTTTACCCCCCTTTCTAACTGTCACCCAGCTACCTACCTCACCGTCCTGCCGCTCCCTACTACGATCCTCCCCCACATCTGACCCAGCAAGCTGCTGCTCAGTGAGCAGCAGACTCCTTTCCATATTGCTAATGCATCTCAGAGTTGCCAGCTGCTCATTTAGATCCAGTATCTGGGCTTCCAAATGTGCAACTTGCGCACATCTCGAACAACAGTATGCACCCTCGAACGGCTTTTCAAGGACTGCATACATGAGACAAGATGTACACTGGATCGCATTAGCAATAGTGGAGCACATTTTCTAATGGGGATAGCACTAAACAAATGTTAAGTAATTAAACAACTAAATACAAACAATTCTACTCACACTTACTTTTGCTCACACTTTGCTCACTCACGCTCACAATGAAGAAGACAGGCTAAAATTCGCGCGCCGCCCGGTTCTCCTTGAGCTCGCGGTGACTCTTCACTTATCCCAGAAGGCACTGGGAATATGCAAATTACCCTCGCAAGACTCCTTCCCTGGCTTTCAGAAGTCTTCCTTCCGGCTGTAACGGCCAAAACCCGGTTCTCCTTGAGCTCGCGGTGACTCTTCACTTATCCCAGAAGGCACTGGGAATATGCAAATTATCCTCGCAAGACTCCTTCCCTGGCTTTCAGAAGTCTTCCTTCCGGCTGTAACGGCCAAAACCCGGTTCTCCTTGAGCTCGCGGTGACTCTTCACTTATCCCAGAAGGCACTGGGAATATGCAAATTATCCTCGCAAGACTCCTTCCCTGGCTTTCAGAAGTCTTCCTTCCGGCTGTAACGGCCAAAACCCGGTTCTCCTTGAGCTCGCGGTGACTCTTCACTTATCCCAGAAGGCACTGGGAATATGCAAATTATCCTCGCAAGACTCCTTCCCTGGCTTTCAGAAGTCTTCCTTCCGGCTGTAACGGCCAAAACCCGGTTCTCCTTGAGCTCGCGGTGACTCTTCACTTATCCCAGAAGGCACTGGGAATATGCAAATTATCCTCGCAAGACTCCTTCCCTGGCTTTCAGAAGTCTTCCTTCCGGCTGTAACGGCCAAAACCCGGTTCTCCTTGAGCTCGCGGTGACTCTTCACTTATCCCAGAAGGCACTGGGAATATGCAAATTATCCTCGCAAGACTCCTTCCCTGGCTTTCAGAAGTCTTCCTTCCGGCTGTAACGGCCAAAACCCGGTTCTCCTTGAGCTCGCGGTGACTCTTCACTTATCCCAGAAGGCACTGGGAATATGCAAATTATCCTCGCAAGACTCCTTCCCTGGCTTTCAGAAGTCTTCCTTCCGGCTGTAACGGCCAAAACCCGGTTCTCCTTGAGCTCGCGGTGACTCTTCACTTATCCCAGAAGGCACTGGGAATATGCAAATTATCCTCGCAAGACTCCTTCCCTGGCTTTCAGAAGTCTTCCTTCCGGCTGTAACGGCCAAAACCCGGTTCTCCTTGAGCTCGCGGTGACTCTTCACTTATCCCAGAAGGCACTGGGAATATGCAAATTATCCTCGCAAGACTCCTTCCCTGGCTTTCAGAAGTCTTCCTTCCGGCTGTAACGGCCAAAACCCGGTTCTCCTTGAGCTCGCGGTGACTCTTCACTTATCCCAGAAGGCACTGGGAATATGCAAATTATCCTCGCAAGACTCCTTCCCTGGCTTTCAGAAGTCTTCCTTCCGGCTGTAACGGCCAAAACCCGGTTCTCCTTGAGCTCGCGGTGACTCTTCACTTATCCCAGAAGGCACTGGGACTATGCAAATTATCCTCGCAAGACTCCTTCCCTGGCTTTCAGAAGTCTTCCTTCCGGCTGTAACGGCCAAAACCCGGTTCTCCTTGAGCTCGCGGTGACTCTTCACTTATCCCAGAAGGCACTGGGAATATGCAAATTATCCTCGCAAGACTACTTCCCTGGCTTTCAGAAGTCTTCCTTCCGGCTGTAACGGCCAAAACCCGGTTCTCCTTGAGCTCGCGGTGACTCTTCACTTATCCCAGAAGACACTGGGAATATGCAAATTATCCTCGCAAGACTCCTTCCCTGGCTTTCAGAAGTCTTCCTTCCGGCTGTAACGGCCAAAACCCGGTTCTCCTTGAGCTCGCGGTGACTCTTCACTTATCCCAGAAGGCACTGGGAATATGCAAATTATCCTCGCAAGACTCCTTCCCTGGCTTTCAGAAGTCTTCCTTCCGGCTGTAACGGCCAAAACCCGGTTCTCCTTGAGCTCGCGGTGACTCTTCACTTATCCCAGACGGCACTGGGAATATGCAAATTATCCTCGCAAGACTCCTTCCCTGGCTTTCAGAAGTCTTCCTTCCGGCTGTAACGGCCAAAACCCGGTTCTCCTTGAGCTCGCGGTGACTCTTCACTTATCCCAGAAGGCACTGGGAATATGCAAATTATCCTCGCAAGACTCCTTCCCTGGCTTTCAGAAGTCTTCCTTCCGGCTGTAACGGCCAAAACCCGGTTCTCCTTGAGCTCGCGGTGACTCTTCACTTATCCCAGAAGGCACTGGGAATATGCAAATTATCCTCGCAAGACTCCTTCCCTGGCTTTCAGAAGTCTTCCTTCCGGCTGTAACGGCCAAAACCCGGTTCTCCTTGAGCTCGCGGTGACTCTTCACTTATCCCAGAAGGCACTGGGAATATGCAAATTATCCTCGCAAGACTCCTTCCCTGGCTTTCAGAAGTCTTCCTTCCGGCTGTAACGGCCAAAACCCGGTTCTCCTTGAACTCGCGGTGACTCTTCACTTATCCCAGAAGGCACTGGGAATATGCAAATTATCCTCACAAGACTCCTTCCCTGGCTTTCAGAAGTCTTCCTTCCGGCTGTAACGGCCAAAACCCGGTTCTGCTTGAGCTCGCGGTGACTCTTCACTTATCCCAGAAGGCACTGGGAATATGCAAATTATCCTCGCAAGACTCCTTCCCTGGCTTTCAGAAGTCTTCCTTCCGGCTGT
Source organism: Anomaloglossus baeobatrachus (assembly GCF_048569485.1). Classification (NCBI taxonomy): domain Eukaryota; kingdom Metazoa; phylum Chordata; class Amphibia; order Anura; family Aromobatidae; genus Anomaloglossus; species Anomaloglossus baeobatrachus. The sequence continues at coordinate 632,174,220 of NC_134355.1, forward strand.
AACGGCCAAAACCCGGTTCTCCTTGAGCTCGCGGTGACTCTTCACTTATCCCAGAAGGCACTGGGAATATGCAAATTATCCTCGCAAGACTCCTTCCCTGGCTTTCAGAAGTCTTCCTTCCGGCTGTAACGGCCAAAACCCGGTTCTCCTTGAGCTCGCGGTGACTCTTCACTTATCCCAGAAGGCACTGGGAATATGCAAATTATCCTCGCAAGACTCCTTCCCTGGCTTTCAGAAGTCTTCCTTCCGGCTGTAACGGCCAAAACCCGGTTCTCCTTGAGCTCGCGGTGACTCTTCACTTATCCCAGAAGGCACTGGGAATATGCAAATTATCCTCGCAAGACTCCTTCCCTGGCTTTCAGAAGTCTTCCTTCCGGCTGTAACGGCCAAAACCCGGTTCTCCTTGAGCTCGCGGTGACTCTTCACTTATCCCAGAACACACTGGGAATATGCAAATTATCCTCACAAGACTCCTTCCCTGGCTTTCAGAAGTCTTCCTTCCGGCTGTAACGGCCAAAACCCGGTTCTGCTTGAGCTCGCGGTGACTCTTCACTTATCCCAGAAGGCACTGGGAATATGCAAATTATCCTCGCAAGACTCCTTCCCTGGCTTTCAGAAGTCTTCCTTCCGGCTGTAACGGCCAAAACCCGGTTCTCCTTGAGCTCGCGGTGACTCTTCACTTATCCCAGAAGGCACTGGGAATATGCAAATTATCCTCGCAAGACTCCTTCCTGGCTGGATGTTGGAGACATCAAGGAGAGCACTCTACATCAGCCACTATCGTCACGAGATGAGCCTTTGGTGGTGGTCTTACAGTGTGGGCAGTTATGTCTAGTTAATACAGAACTGTCCTACACTTTGTGAATGGTGCAGTGACAAACCCCTACTACTTGAATACCATCATTAATCCAGTCATTGTGCCTCTGCATGAACAACGACGACCAAATTTCACCTTCAAGGATTACAATGGTCAAGCTCATCAAAGTCGCATCATTACGTAATGGCGGCTGGAGCCTGGGGAACCTCAAATGGAGGGGGTCATCACTTTCTCCAGACCTGAATCCCATAGAAAACCTAGGGGATCGGCTGAGCTGCCATGTAGAGGCTGTAACACTGTACCCCAGAGCCTCAAAGACTCGAGGGTCGCTCTTCAAGAAGAGTGGGGGACAGCAGGAGACGTCATTGTCAGCTGTAGTTGATACTCAAGGAGATGTGACAAATCATTGAGACACTGAATTTTGTTGTGGGTTATACCCATCACTGTTGCTGTTTTTTGTTTCAGTGAACTGTTTCAGATGAAGAAATCACAATTGCATGCTTGTACTTAAATGCCTTCTAGTTTCATGAAATAATATCACTGTGGCGTGCATTTTTTTCCATTTTACATAAATTTCATCTGAAAGCCAAATATTCATAAATTTTATGAGTGGTGTGTGTATGAAATTAGAGGAAAACAAAAGACCATGGCAGAAAAGACACTGCAAAAATGATAAAGATAGATATCTTAGAAATACACTGTCGTTTTCCTGAGGCGTCTTACTATAGCAAAAACAAAGGTGGTTCACTGGTGTTTATTATGAGATGCCGTGTGCATATGTAAGATGGTGTTCAAGTTCCTACCCCTGAATACACCAAATTGTTTTTAATATATATATATATATATATATATATATGTATGTGTGATACGATATAGAGTAATGTTGTGTAGGAAAGTAATGTAAAGTATGGAACTGTATGAGATGTGATGTAATGTATAGATGTAGCAGTGCTGGTAGTGATATAAGATTATCACATAGGTTGCCCAGCTACCAACTGCAGGCCAAGTGCCAGTTGGGACTATACCATGGGGGAGAGACAGACACCATCTTAGGCCTCTTTCACACGTCAGTATTCTGCATTGTCAGTGTGTCATCAATGTTTGGATGCCAAAACCAGGAGTGGGACTTACCGAGAAGAACTATAATTGAAAGGCCTGTTCTGTGTTTCGAAGACACTCCTGGTTTTGGCATCGAAACACTGATGCAAAATACTGACGTGTGAAAGAGGCCTTAGAGTTCAGTTGGGAAAAACCAGAGTTGAGTGTAGATGTATGGGTCTGGCAGGTCATTGTGGTCACATTCTTTGGTTGTCTCGTGGTGAATGCAACGTTGACACCGAACAAGAGTAGCATGAGAAAATGTATGGATACAGAGAATGTGGTTGTGACCCACAATGAAAATTAGTAGAAAAATCTAGGTCTGGTCAAAGACTACAGAACCCTTTGTTGGTAGGGTCTGGAGTTGGATGGTAGATGGGTATGCAGTCCAGTGTCGCAGATCCAAAAGCGTCACTACTCCCTGTTGTTGGTTGGCCGCAGAACCGCTTGCATAGGGGGCTAGAATGACTCTCAAAGACAGCTCCATTGTGGGAGGCGGCTTCCTGAAAGGTATGAACAGCACCGTACCTATTCACACCCAGCCAGGACCACAACACTTTTCCTGTGAAGTGGGGCCGGGGTGCCTACCGGAAGGAAAACCTTGCCCGTGACTACCACCCCGTGACTCCGCTTGACACATGCGCTTTAAGGCCTCGTGCACAGGTTGAGTATTTTACCTCAGTATTTGTAGCCAAAACCAAAAGTGGAACAATCAGAGGAAAAGTATAATAGAAACATGGGCACCGCTTCTGTACTTTTTTTTACCCACTCTTGGTTTAGACTTCTAAATACTGAGGTAAAAAAACTTACAAATACTCAGTGTGTGCACATGGCCTTACAGATACTGAGGGAAAAAACTCACCAAATACTGAACATATATGCACGTGGACGTATAGGGCAAACATTTTATCTCTTTTTGGGGTGGGGGGTGGACCATAAAGTGAAAACAGACAGTATTCGGTGTCATCTAGGTATACAAATGAAGAATGCAGTGTCAAGGTAGATAGAGGAAACTTTTAAAGGAAACATCCCACAAAACATTGATTAAAGGCACAGGAATAGAAGAACTATTTCTAATAACATCTGTTTTTCTTTTTTTTATGTCTATCCTCTTTACTAAGATTTCTTATATGCTCATAGGCTGTTGATGGGACAAACATCACATGTTGCATTGAAATCAGGTAATTTTTAGTGATAAGCAAGCACTAAAATGCTTGAGTGCTCGATACTCGAATCGAACACGTCAGATACTCAAAGGGGCTCTACTCAGATAACAAGTATAATGGAATGGAAGTCAAGGGGAAACTCGATCATTTTTCCAAAAGACCCTCACAGAAGGTCTGCTGGAGCTGTAAAATTGATGACATTTTTGGAAACGGCTTCGAATGGAATGCGAACAGCATAGGTGTTATGCTTGCAGGGTGAGCACAGGGTTAGTGTGTCCACTGCAACAGGACCGAAGTTACCAATTACTGGCCTAGAGGAGTGAACTGGATTGGCCGCCGAGTCTTCACTACCGCCACCATAGGCAGCAATAGGCACACACGCAGGTAAGCAGCCGACAGGGCAGCCCCAGAGAATCAACGGTATCTCGGCAGTTGGCGTCATGGATACAATACAGTCTCTGGTTGTAGAAATGGCAGCAGCCGGTGTCGTGGATTCGAATGCGACAGCAGTGGCTGATGTAGATACTTGTGAGGCGCTCCTGAGGCTTCAGTCGCCACAGAGGTACTTCACCTCAGCCAGAGGTGTAGTATTCCATCTCGGGTAAGGAGGAGGTCAACACCAGTTCACACAAAGTACAACACCCAGGCTCAGAAACACCTCATCAGACATAGCAGAGAGCGTGATTATACCTAAAGCCAGGCTGTGGGGGTGGAGTTGTAGGAGTGGGAACACAGTACAAAGTGGGAACACAGTGTGAAGTGTGGAGTTCAGTCTGAGGAGCAGTGGAGGAGCTAAGACCCGCAGCCTGAAACAGGTACCGCTCGGCCCGGGCACAGAGAGAAGGGGTCCTAGAGACCATGGGAGCTATCCTCTCGTGGCTTTGTTGCACATATAATCAACGGGTGGAAGGACTAAACTGCAACATGGGGACTGGTCCCTAGGCTAGGGAAGTATAACCTACGGGCTTAGCAAAACCAGTAGCTGAGGTGTCTGCACGCACCAAAGCTACCACCGCCATGAATTCACTTGAAAGTGACCCTCAAGGACCAAAGGGATAGAGCTTCACGCCACCCTACAGGGTTCACAGGCACTGATGCAGGGTTCAGTGAGTGAAGGCGCAACGCAGGAGGGAGAAGCAAGTGTAGGAGTCGGCCAGGAAAGGGTAAACTTTAGAAAGGTGCACCGGATTCGACCTCCGAACTACTCGGGATTCGCTGGAACCCATCACAGTGAATCCCAGCACTCCAAAGGTGGTCCCTGGTGTGTGTAACCTGGCTACAGTGCGTAAAAACCTTGAGACTGCACCCCTGTGTCGCACTGTTATTCGCCTACGCCCGCCATCATAGACTACTACTACCACCTCCATCCACCCCGGGGCCCAGCTCTACCTGTGGAGAGCTACACCATATAAGCTGTGTCACCATCTGCCCCGGGGAGCCCGATCTCGCAGCAACGGCACCTCACTTGCCGCATACCACAGGTGGCATCCCGGATAAACTATCATCATCCCCTTCCTGTTGATTAAACGACACTGCCGGGGTCACGGAAGCGGGCCTAGCCACCACGGCATCCCATCAGTAGAAGAACCACGGCCCGGTAACGAGTCGCCCCAGGCCCCGGTGGACGCGTCACTTGCAACAGCGGATATCATGTTAGGCAGCTAGCGTGGATGCTTGCAGCAACTACAGCAGAATACCCAGCATGCAGCCAACGTGGATAGTTGAAGCAGCAGACTTGTAATACACTGAAACACAGATACAAATCAGTAACAGCATAGTGCACAATGAAAGCAGTACCAGTAGCACTGAGGGCCTGTGATCTAAATACCTGATGCCTCTCATCCAAACTGAGAAGCACCTTGGGGTTAGGACCTACTAGCCCTTTAATAAATGTGGCATGTCCACACGCACAATATTCGGACATTCCCAGGAGGCCTGGTGTGGCATGTGCAGGCCCTGGGAGATGTGGAACAGGCATAAGGCAGCTGTGGAAGGTGAGAGAAGGTGGAATGTGAGAGAGCTGGCATCCAAACCAGGGAAGGGGGCAGGACAGCACAGAGATGCTGGTATGCGTTACAATGGAGAAGATGAGTGGGCGCATCTCTGATGCCCAGGCTCTGTATGCAGATCCACGTGTTTTGCTGAATCCTGGGTGGTTGTGTGGCGCCCCTGAGGCTCAGGTCGCCACAGGATACTGCACTCAATTCAGGGTGTGGTGCTGATCATGGATCCAAAAGGAGGTCGGTACCAGTTTCAGCATCCACAACCACATACACACAAGGGATGCCCCTTCCCCACTGGGGACTCGGCTAGGCTCGGGTATAAAAGGGGTTTCCAACAGTGTGGCATTTACAGGATGTCATCACAACAGGGACCCCGATCCACTAGCTTAGGACCTGGGTAGGGGGAGGAGCGGCCAATAGGGGGAGTTAGGAGTCACACACACAGTTTACAATTTTGAGGGAGTTCTCCAGCAGGGGTGACAGTGAGCAGACGTCTTTCCCGATAGCTCCTGTGGGACATAGGAGTTTAAAGGTCATTGAGGAGGATACCGTGTCAGTTCCCCCGGGGTCAGCGCTGTTCAGGGTGCAGCACCAAAGGGTGGTGTAATTCCACGTTGCATCACAAAATTCTGCTGGTCAGAGAGGCTCCATGCTTCTTCAACCACCAAAGTTTCCAGAGCCAAGTGGCATATAGGACTCCCGGGGCCTAGATCACGGTCAGACTCAAGAGGATCCCCGCTAAGGGATCCCCGCTACTGACATAGGGAACAGTACTCTACCTAATACTGAAGGGACTCTAAGTGCTTCAAGCCACAGGGACCCGCACTACAAAGCGCAGTGAGGAAGAGTCCACAGACTACCGGATCGGTTCTGACCTCCCACGGATTCGTAATCGACCTTGGCCCATCATGGCAGTGACCAGTGTGACCAGGCTGGCAGCTGAAGTTGTGAGTAAACTACACCCTGAACCCGCAGCGACTGTGTTGGCTCGTCCTTACCGGCACCACCGCCCAGCGCTTAGGCGCCAACGGCCATTACCCTACCTTCACCTCTTATCATCCACCTAGGGCCCGCTCCACATGTAGGGAGCGATACCATCCTGGCTGCCTTAACACCTGCCCCGGAAAGGAATTCTGCAGCGGCGGCTACTACTGGCCGCATACCACAGGTGGCGTCACGACAAACTCTTCCCAATACACCCGCTTCCCACACCATTTACTGGGGCAATGGAACTGGGCAAGGCCACCCTGTGACAACACCTGACTCGACCCGAAACGGCCCGACGATGAGTAGGCTGACCTCCTGCCCCGTAGGGCGCTACAGTTGCAGGAGTTGACTGCTATTACATGCATTATTTTGGTCCATATGGTTGCAATGATACCCCCCATTCACTTGTGTAGTGCCTCGATGTAGCAGAAGATGTAGTGGGGGCCGAATGTTAAGGTGCAAAGGGCAGAAAAGTCATTAATGCTCTGCTGACTCCATGACTGCAGAGTCCAAACCTTCTCTGGTATTAACACCAGCAGAAATACTGCACCCCTCCAGGAACTTCATGGCCGAGCAGCTGCAACAGCCGTACATCACCAAGCACAATGCCGAGCATCAAATGGAACTGTGTAAAGCCACCACCACTGGACTCTCTAGGAAATGTGTTCTGTGCTGTGACGGATCACACTACTCTAAAACAACGGACAGCATCCCGGGGGTAATTTCCATATTCTTTATTCCATCGAAACGTATGCAAAGTTTCACCCTACAAATGGGCTTTTTCAAGCATAAAGCCCATTTGTAGGGCGAAACGTTGCATACTATCAAATAGGTCATAGACAAAAAGGGGAAAATTAATTTATACGGTTTTAACATAGTGAAAACGATCACATTCCCCTGTATGGACAATAACATAGAATATACTCCCAAACGATTAAATGCTTAGTGTGAACACACTTGAGGAGACTGATTCCAATATAAAAAAATCTAATTTTATTGAAGAATATACATACAATATAAAAAAGTGTATTTTCCATAAGGTCAAATAATGAGGTAGGTGGATTGAAAAACACCCACCCATCTGGGAAACTAGCCACAATAACCCATCATTACTCCATAACCTAAGTAGTGAATGCTAACTCAAGTGAGTTTGTAATGGAGGCACACCATGGGAACAATTAATCTAACATAGAGACAAATGGTTCAAAACTTACCCATGGTGTAAGGAAAGAGGGTACAAGCTGGCAGTCCCAGAATGAGTGAGTGGGCAACCTTTCTCCCGGACGCGCGTTATCGCCAAATGCTTCCTCAGCGGGGTGCAGGCAGGTGAATGTGCCACTCATAATACTCCCCATTTTATATTCCCGTACATTAATGGTGACGTACTCCACGTGTTACGGCGCCGCATAAACAGCGCATGCGCGCAGGACGAGAGTCCCGGACATTGCATCAGCGCGCGGCGGCCCTCACTCCCAGAGCGCACGTCAGAGGGAATTCCCTCCATGACGTCATTAGACATGCGCACTAGGATCACTGAGGCCGCCGGGCGCCGACACCCGGAAGTCCTGCCCCGCACGCACGCGCAGCAGCAGCAACCCGACAAGGGAGAAGATACACCACAGGGATCGGTGTACAACCAAAGTAACATACACAAACGATATATAATTCGTCCAGACATGGACACAAGGAGGGTACAGCATGCATGGATTAAGTAGATAAAGTAAGCACATAAATGCATATCCATATACTCCAAAAACGGCAATAGAGGTGCAATATGTATAACCTCATTGTATCCTGCCTTATTCAAATCATTCATCGATGTATGTGCATATCAATTTGTTCACAAACCATCCACAAATATATACGGATCACCATCCACATGTCATTAGACCCACATCAAGGTTTATAAAGGCTCAGATGTATAAACAGAGGACCTCTCGTCAAAAAAAGGGGGGGAACCCCCCCAGAAAACATTACAATGACATGATAACATAAAATCAAAAGACTGTGTCTCTATGTTTCATCTGTTCCTCTGCCTGATATGATCCAGACTTCCGGTCAACCATAATAATTCGATCAACAATTGTAGATGAGGAAAAGGATGTATATATGCATCTTCTTATGCACCGATCTCCACATAATTCCGTCACCAATGTATTCATCATATAAATGGAGGAGATGTATATGGAAATTACTATTAAAATGACAAAACATAAATTTAAAACAGGCACAATTAAAAACTAAAATTAAAATACCTTTTGATGGAATAAAGAATATGGAAAATACCCCTGGCATGCTGTTCGTTGTTTTGTACAGAAAATAGATGCCAAGTGAATCCCTTGGACTGAATTGTCTCCCTATTCCTTTGTAAGCAAATCGAAAAGGTCCGTGGAGCCTCTGTTAGGAGTCTCGACACGGAAAGTAGCCAGATATCTCTCCGGGAAGGACCAAGGACCTTGGCTAGGTCCTTCCCGGAGGGATATCTGGCTATTTTCCGTGTCGAGACTCCTAACAGAGGCTCCACGGACCTTTTTGATTTGCATACTTCCCAGGGGTCAATGCACCTAGGATTTCACTGTGTTGAGCGCCTTCACTGGCTACCGGCAGTGTTTTCTTTGGCTGGTCTACCTGAGATCCGTGATTGTTTTGTCTCCCTATTCCTTTGTAAGAGGATTTTACCAAAGGTGCTACAAACATCCTTGCTTACTGTGTGGATCACACTTCTCTATCTGTCATCTAAAGGACGAGTCTGGGTTTGGTGAATAGAGAACGTTACTCGCCTGGCTGTTTTGCGCCTGCTGCACAGTTTGGTGGAGGAAGAATATTGCTATGGACTTGTTTTTCAGGTGTTGCACTGGGTCCCTTAGTTCCAATAAAGAGAAATCTTATGATTTAGCACAAGATATTTTGGACAAATGTAGCTTCCAATGGACAGCACCATATTATAATGGGTACATGTTCTATGTGTGAAAATCACAGAATGTATATGTGACATATGTGAATCCTGAGACACGACCTGTATTGTAATAAAAGGCTGCATTCACTGTTTTACTGATTGCTATTGGAAACAGTCAGGAAGATTCAGTTTGCTTTCATAGGTCAATACTTGGCAAGGTGAGGAGATTTTATGTATGAGGGAATTGGCAGAATCAGCTATTGGGCAAATGATGGGCACCTTTAGGCTATTTGCTTTTTTACTGTTTTTTTCATGTGTTTTTCCTTGCAAATTTTAACCAATACTAAAAGAAAAAAAATGCATTCCAGCAAGTCTATGAGAATCCGGAAGTGCTGTGCACATGCTGCTTCTTTTTTTCCTTCTATAATTTGCTGCAGAAAAAAGAAGCAGCATGTCAATTCTCTCTGTTTCTATAATCCACTACAGAGCTTTATCACTACAGTGGATTATAGCTGTACAGTTCGCCTCACACACCATGCATACAGCATGGTCTGTGAGGCGATCCGTAGCTAAGTAACCCGGTTTGTCTTGGTGAAGACCAAGGGTTGTGTATCGCCCCACGGGGCAGATGGTTACCTTACTTGTTGCCGGGCCGTTGAGGGTCAGGTCAGGCGATGTCATGGGTGACCTTGCCCGGTTCCGTTGCCCCGAAGCGTACAGTAAATGGTGGGGAAAGCGGGGTGTTTGGGAAAGTTTGTCATGACGCCACCTGTGGTATGTGGCCAGGGAGTAGCCACCGCTGCAGAATTCCTCATCAGGGCAGGTGTTATGGCAGCCAGGATGGTGTCGCTCACCACAGGCGGAGTGGGCCCCGGGTGAATAACGGGGAAATGGCAGTCCCCTGGGAGCGCGGGGCGACGGCGACGCTAATCAGAGTCTGAGCGGTTGCAGGTTCTTTTACTCATTGATTTAAAGCTGCACCCAGGTGCTGGTCTCTGCCGTCATGGGCTCCGGTCAATCCCAAGCAAGTAAGGGGGCCATAAAGTCCAAGAGTTTCAGATGTGTCTTGTTTTAAACTATGTGCCTACTTCTACCCCCAAGTGGAACCCGCCCCCCAGGTGGCTAGCTTCAGTGACTGGGGACGTCCCATGCATCATGTTGGCCACCCCCATGCCTACCCTGAGACATCCCACCCTGTGTGAAGGCTCCTAAGCTGTATGTAAAGTGTGAATGTGGAACAATGGTGATTTAACCCCCCCCCCCCCTTACCTGAGATGGATACTGCACATTGAGGTGCAGAACCCTGTGGCAACCTGAGCCTCAGGGGCGCCACAGTTGCTATGGCAGCGATTGGGTCCCTGTGATTGCATGCCAGGGAGAGGTAAGTTATCCCTTTCCCTGTCTCATGAATGCTGCAATCGCAATTGTAGCACCCCACGGGGCATTTGTTTTAACCTACTCGTTTCCGGGTCGGGGGTGCAGATCCTCTGCGTTGTAGTGTGGTGGCCTGGCCCGGTTCCGTTACCCCGAGGCATACAGGAAGGTTGGAGGGTTGGAGGGTTGCAGGGAGGATGGAGGTAGTAGTTGGAGGTTAGGAAAGTCTATTAGAATTGTGACGCCACCTGTGGTACGCGGCCAGGGATGAGGCCGCCTCTGCAGGCAGAGTGGGATTACTCTGGGGAGGATGGCGGGGGTGGTGGTAGTCCCCATTGATGCCGCAGCGCTGGGCGACAGTGCCAGTAAATGAGAGGCAGAGGCAGGGGCTGCAGTTCCAGGTCTTTTTACTCAGAAGTCTTTCAGGTGCTGCCCCAGAGTGTCGCTCTCTGCCACGATGGGCTCCAGCCAATCCCGGATCTGTTGGTGCCCATGAAATTCTGTTAGTGAAGTGTCCCTCGGTTGGTATCCGGAACACGGGCCAAGCCTCCTGCTCCAAGCCACGGGCCCATGAAGAGAGTGAAACACTAACTCCAGTTGTCAGTGCTAGGTTTTATCCCAAGCTGTGGCCAGGAAGGTTCTCTCTAAAGTATGATGGTTACGCCAACTTGTACCCCATGTGGTGCCTGCCCCCTGTGGTTGTCCTAGCAACTGGGGAAGTCCCATGCTTTGTGATGGTTGGCTCCCCTGTCTGCCCTAGTCCAGCCCCCTGTGAATAAGCACCTGCTGTTGTTTGTGTGTGTTTTGTGAAGGCACCGGCAGGTTAACCCCCTCCTGACCCGGGATAGATATTACCCCTGAAAAGTGGTGTAATACCCTGTGGCGCCTGAAGCCCAGGGGCGCCACATATTGATCGCAGAATTCAGGGGGTTAAACAGCTGTGAGTGGCATGGGCACCGTTCCAGGCAGTGAGAGCTGGGTCCTGGCTGTAACATCAGCTGGAGATCTGGCAGCGATCGCAGGGCTACAGCGCCTGAACCCCCGTGATCACATGACTAAAAAAAAGCATGAAGAAATGGATGTGAAAAAGCGCGCAAACGCGATAAAAAAAAATGTGTTTTTTCAGCTGCTTTTTTTTCCTGCCAAAACATGCTTATTATGTGCAGAAAATGTGCACACAAAAAAGCCTTAAGCCGGATCTTACTCCTGGCGTATTTAGTATGGATTTTCCTGTACGTAAAATCAATAGCATTTTAGTTCAATTGTGGATATAAGGAAATAAACTTTTCCTTTTAATGAGGATTTTACCCATTGATTTCAATGGGAACCCTAAATCCGAAGGTTAAATTTATGATTTGAAATTTTCTTAATGTGAAAAGGCACATGAAGAGGTACGGGGAAGTGCAGATGTCAATTTAGAAATCCACAACAAATATGCAACGTGTCAGCCCAGCCCTAGCCTTTCATGTTGGATAGGTGAGACCCCCTCAATTTGCGTTCCCTAACAAGTCCTGCAAAGTGCACATGCAGCCGCAGCTGGCAGCCCTACCAATGACATTATATCGGGGAATAGCTATTAACACCATTTCTTGATGTGTTCTGCACAGTCGGCTCAAAGTGAAACGCTTGCAGCCAGTGGTAAAAATAACAGCAACATTGTGTTTTCTTTGTATTAATGGAAGTAGTGCTATGGGGTCGAGGTTCGAAACATAACATATCAACAACATGAAGCAAATACACTGTGCATTAGAAATAATGCCGCTAGTAGAGCTGTATTGTCCCTGCCAGAAAGGAGGTTCCCCCCACCCCAGCTGGAACAAGAAATGTTAACTTGGCAGCTAGACTTCACTGCTTGTACGTTGCTGACATTTAAGACCTCTTTGTTGTAGTGGCACAGTAACGTAACACCTTCACTTCACCTATTCATACCAATTGTATACTGGTAGGAAGAGTACGGCGAGCTGCCGAGGGTGCGAAACAAAGCTGTACAGGTTCAATGAATATCCGATGTGCACCATGTGCAGAAAAGTCAAGTGTCAGGAAGCGTTACACGTGTGCTGATGGGAGAAGGAGTATATGGGGTACTAAGGATGATGAGAACTATTGGTAGGTTACTTCAGACTTGGATATATATATATATATATATATATATATATATATATATATAATATATAAAGCTGAATGTGTGTGTATGTGTGTGTGTGTGTGTTTGTCCGGGATTGGCATCCACACCGTCGCAGCTACAGCCACAAAATTTTGCACACTCACACTTCTGGACCCCGAGAGCGTCATAGGCTATGTTTTAAGGGGAAATTTTAACCCCGCGCTTTACAGTTATTCACCAAAAAACCTGCCTCCATTAAAGCGAATGGACCTGGGAGTCACAGTGCAGCCAGAACTTCAGAAGAATGCGCAGCCACGCCCTTAAATGGAATGTTGGCATGTCACAATGCAGCCAGGGAAAGAGACAGACACAAACAGGGAAAGAGGCAGACACAGATAGGGTAAGAAACAGACGTAGACAGGGTAAGACACAGACACAAAGAGACAGACACAGACAAAGAGACAGACTGACAGGGAAAGAGACAGGGAAAGAGAGGGAAAGAAAGAGACAGGTTAAAAGACAGACACAGACAGGTAAAGAGACAGACACAGGGAAACAGACAGACACAGGGAAACAGACAGACAGGGAAAAAGAGGGAAAGAGACAGACAGGGTTTGAGACAGACAAAGACAGGTAAAGAGACAGACAAAGAGACAGAGACAGGGAAAGAGAGAGAGGGAAAGAGGGAAAGAGACAGTCAGGGAAAAAGAGGGAAAGAGACAGACAGGGAAAGAGACAGACAGGGAGAGTGACAGATAGACAGACAGGGAAAGAGAAAGATAGACAGACAGGGAAACAACAGTTATTAACCCGGGCGAAGCCCCGGGCGTTAATACATTTATATATATATATATATATATATATATATATATACTGTATGAGGAGAATAGGAATGGATACAGCAAACACTTTCGCTTGTTTTGGCTTTGACCATGAGGAAGGTGGTTTACACCACCAAAACGTGTAGTCCGTGGTTGCGTGTGTCCTGTGTGTATTAATTGTTTCCAGCTCTGTGCATTTTTTACTTTTTTTCAATAAATTTGTCCAAAATTTACTGCCATCTGGACTTCCCTGCTGGATCCATTCCTATTTACCTCATTGCCAAGGATATTCTCCCAGTCCAGGATCCGTGCACCATAGTGGGAAACAGGAGGACTCATTCTAATCAGCTCTCAGACAGGTGAGCTGGTATTTATATTGTTTGTGCTATACATGTATCCAACAAGTGGTAATAGACCAGCTGACCAGTCTGAGCTCATGCTTTGACAGTACCTGGTCTTCCTTAGTTGCACTGGTCTGGACTGGGGAAACGTCCAAGTAATAGCAGCAACCTTGTAAATGGATCCAGCAAAATGAAAAGAGCCCAGGTGGCAGTGAAAAAAATTCCAACTTTATTGAGCGGTTAAAATTCCAGAGCTTATGACAAATAGAGTGCAGGAATTATGCGATAACGGACTACGCGTTTCGTCGGTATAAAAAACTGACTATCGATCGTGAGGAAGGCCGGTTTTTTTAAACTGCCGAAACGCGTAGTCCGTTATTGCTTAATTCCTGCACTTTTTTCGTCATGAGCTCTGGAATTTTAACTGCTCAATAAAGTTGGAATATTTTATCACTACCACCTGAACTCTTCTCCTTTTGCTGTATCCATTTAGAAGGTTGTTGACATTTATATATATATATATGTATATATATATATATATATATATATAAAACGGTATGACTGTTACAAAAGTTTCAAAACTTTCACACAGTCGAGATCAGAATGTTAAACCAGGAGCCTCATGTTCAGGTATTTAATTTTTGCCCAGCGGCTTTAGACCAAAGTGTGATTTTGGGATGTGCGATTCATGTCTTCTTCTACAGTTGTTGCAAATATATATATATATGTATATATATATATATATATATATATATATATACCTACAAGTATGTGTATATATACAACCCCTGGCAAAAATTATGGAATCACCTGGCTCTGAGGATGTTCATTCAGTTGTTTACTCTTGTTTAAAAAAAGCAGATCGCAGACATGGCACCAAACTAAGGTCATTTCAAATGGCAACTTTCTGGCTTTAAGAAACACTAAAAAAAAAATCATGAAAACATAATGTGCTAGCCAGTAACGGTTACTTTTCAAGACCAAACAGGGGGAAAAATTATGGAATCACTCAATTATGAGGTAAAAATAATGTCATCACCCTGTAAATTTTCATTCCCAAAACTAACACTTGCATCAAATAAGATCTGTTCGTTAGTCTGCATCTAAAAAGGAGTGATCACACCTTGGAGAGCTGTTGCACCAAGTGGACTGACAAGAATCATCGCTCCAAGACGAGAGATGTCAATCGAAACAAAGGAGAGGATTATCAAATTCTTAAAAGAGGGTAAATCATCACGCAATGTTGCAAAAGATGTTAATTGTTCACAGTCAGCTGTGTCTAAAATCTGGACCAAATACAAACAACATGGGAAGGTTGTTAAAGACAAACATACTGGTAGACCAAGGAAGACATCAAAGTGTCAAGACAGGAAACTTAAAGCAATATGTCTCCAAAACAGGAAATGCACAACAAAACAAACAAGGAACGAATAGGAGGAAACTGGAGTCAATCTCTGTGACCAAACTGTAAGAAACCGCCTACACCACCTAAAGGAAATGGGATTTACATACAGAAAAGCTAAACAATAAAAAGATGACTGCCTGAAGAGAACATGTAAATTTCCACAGTCATTAATGATATGCATGTCAGGTAAAGGCACTGGGGAGATGGCTGTCATTACATCTTCAATAAATGCCCAAGTTTACATTGAAATTTTGGACACTTTTCTTATCCCATCAATTGAAAGGATGTTTGAGGATGGTGAAATCATTTATCAAGATGATAATGCATCCTGCCATAGAGCAAAAACTCAATGACATGGCCTGCAAATAGTCCGGATCTCAATCCAATTGAAAATCTTTGGTGGAAGTTGAAGAAAATGGTCAATGACAAGGCTCCAACCTGCAAAGCTGATCTGACAACAGCAATCAGAGAATGTTGGAGCCAGATTGATGAAGAGTACTGTTTGTCACTCATTGAGTCCATGCCTCAGAGACTGCAAGGTATTATAAAAGCCAGAGGTGATGCAACAAAATACTAGTGATGTATTGGAGTATTCTTTTGTTTGTTGGTTTTTCATGATTCCATAATTTTTTCCTCATAATTGAGGAACTCCATAATCTTTCCCCATGTTTGGTCTTGAAAAGTAACCGATACTGGCTAGCACATTATGTCTTCATGAATTTTTTTAGTTCTTAAATCCAGAAAGGTGCCATTTGAAATGACTTTAGTTTTGTGCCATGTCTGTGGGACGCCCTGGCCCCCGCATAACACCTTCCCACACAGGGTTATATTCAGCCTACCTGAAATTCTAGCCACCCCCCTTTGGGTAGTACAGACACACCAGTGGGCCGGACCAGGCGGATGAGAAATGCCCACCTAGGGGTCTGCAGAACCCGGGGGCGGGAAAACAGTCAGTCAAGTCTGGAGTTCAGCAGAGTAGTTTGGAGTAGTGGAGGTGGTAGTTGACAGGCGTCAGGGTTGGAGCCTTAGCGTACTGGCTAGGTGGCAGACAGTGGCCAGTGTCAGCAGGAGACGGGAAGATGGCTGCCGGAAATCCGAGGTGGACGGGGGCATGGTTGTAGCCCGCCAGTACCAACTCCGGAGAACCGACCCGGAAACTGTGCACACAAGGGGGTACTTGGACCCTGAAGCCAGGACTGAAACCAGCGGCCTAGCTAATTAACCAATTGAGGGCAGGATTATAGGTCCCAACCTAAGTCCCGACGAGAGACAACCACCCACCGAGAGGGATAGGGCATCCGCCAGGGCCCGGTAGATCCCACGGGTCAGCGTCAGCGGGCAAGGCTCCCAACCAAAGGACCGGGAGCGGACCCCCGTGTTTCACACTGGGAGGTCCAACACACAACACAAAGCGTGCGGAGGAGAGAGACATTGACTACTTGCCCGGGTGTGGGACCAGATGCACCTGTCTGTGGCGGTCGGCCACCGACACCTTGGTTTACCAAAAAGGACTCTGTGTTTATTGACTCCACACATCAGTGCAACCTAATCCAGCACCAGGACAACCGAACTGTAGGTTTACTGGTCCCTGCAGCCCTGTACAACCCTGGGCCCCGGGGCATCCATCCCTACCCACGGAAGGGTTAATATCCAGCTGCCATCCCATCGTCCCCGGGTACCCCATAACAGCAGCGGTGGTGCCACAACTCACCACACACCGTGGGTGGCGTTACAGACTAATTACAGCAAATCCCGTACAAATATGTCCCCCTTTTATTCGAAGTGTCCGCGGTCCGGAAGAACCCCTCAAGCCATAACGTAGATCCGGATCCGAGCAGCCTGACGGCTGGCGTAGGGGCGGCACACCTCAAAACTTCACGTCACGAACAGGATACTTACCCATCTTCTTACCTGATGGAAGTGCGCCTTGTTCTGGACAGTCAGCGGTGCTCCGCTGCAAAAATGTTGAAATACCGCCATTTTTGCCGCCATTTTTAGGCACGAAAAATGACAACCCAGGGTCTTTTTCCCCGAGAAAGGGCGCGAAGTTGAAGCCTCGCCCCCTGGGAACACGGCCGGAAGGAAGACCCTGAGGCCGAAAACGAAACTAGCTAGCCGCGTCTAGAGACTGCTCCCGAAAATCCAGGGGGGTGGGCGAGAATTGCGGCATGTGATCCGAGGAGATAAGAGGCAGGGACACCAGGACTCTGTCATCTTCTGTTCCTGGACACCATCTCGAGAGGATGTCTGCCCAGTCCGGCGACCAGATCATAGAGGAACCAGCTCCCAGGACTGCTGAATGGGTGGAAACCCAGACTGCGAAGATGTGCTGCAGGATCCAGACCCAGGCCAACCATATGCTGGCAAGATGGACGGCCGAGATGAGGGATCTGGCTGCAGCCGCTCGAGTGCGCGAAGAGGAGATGGCCTCGGAGAAGTGGGTAAGCAACCCACGCCCCTATGTTCCAACGGAACCGGCCCAACTGGGTGAGGAGCTCGGTCTGCCCCGTCCGCCACGTCGCCTCCCTCGCTGCCCATACCTGCAGTGAGTGACCGAATCGGTCCGCTGCCCCAAGCAACGGCAGCGGTCCCCATTCCATCTGCCTGCGAGGACCCAGCAACGGAGTCATTGGGCCATGAGCACACCACCGCTCCGGCACCCGTACCAGCCCCGCACCAGACCAAAGCCCGGAAGACATCGCCTCCGGCCCCGAGCCTGGCCGCGCCAAAGATTACATCACCCCCGGTCCCGAAGATGGCGGCGTGCTTGATGACGTCGGCCCCGGCAATCCACCCGGCCGCAACAGGGGCGACGCCCGACCGGAAGTCGGCACCAGCAAAGACGCCGACCGCTCCCCAGTTCCCGATCCCGGCTGAGGCACAGCCGGGATGCACCTGCAGGGTGGCAGAGCAGGCCGCGGGTCAGTGGAGCCCTCCACTTCATGTGAGGCCGGTCGTAGCCGGCAGTGAGGGCGTGCAGATGATCCAAGCCCCTGAGCAGGAGGAGGCGGAGCACGGACCCAGTGCCTCGTATTGGGAGCGGCAGGAACAGCAGCTGAAGTCCGAGATAGCGGCCCGAGAGAAACGAAAGGCCGAAGTGCTGAACCGAGCATACCGGGATAAGGACAACCTCCGACAGGCCACCTTCCGGGTGCGGGGCCCTACTTATCAAGGACAGGTCTGGCATTTTAACCCCCAAAAGGGATGGGGTTTTATATACGAGCCGGGCCTGGAGGCCGAGGAGATATTTGTCTCCCGGAGAGATGTGTCCCCACACCTACCAACTGGCCACTCGGATCGAGACCTGGAGCTCGGAGAGTTGGTCTCATATACCCGACACTGCGGAGAGAGGGGGTGGTTCACCCTCGATGTAAAGAGGTGGGTGAAGGTTGGTGATCAGTTGCACCTCCACCCCTCTCCGACATTTCCAAGCCAGGAAGATGAGTAAACAGTAGCGGTTCCTGGCTACCCTCAGTTGTGTTTAACCCCTTTGAAGTTCTTCAGTTTCAATGGACCATGGCCGAGAACTGGCAGGCCAACCCAGAAACTTTTGGGTCTTGTAAATACTCCCATCCACCTTCTTATTACACACCGTCCAGTCTCTGGAGAGGCTGATTGGAGGAAGGGCCTGCGGTAGAGTAGGCCGAGGCCCAGTCACTACTGCAAACGGTGGCTAACCTCCAGGCCAGGGGTCCCCCGGACTTGGAGCCCTTGAGATGGACTGCCGGGTAAGGATCTTTTTACCCAGCCCATGTGGGCGTCACCCAGACCCGTTCCTGGACTTGGGCAAAGGGGTGTGCACCAGTGCTTAGCGGTGGCACCAGGGAACAGGTTGTTTTGGGAGGGTGCAAGGAGAAGGTGGCCTGTTCCGTTTGCAACGTTCAAGATATGTGCCTCCCATAAAGGGAAGAAATTGTAAAAATGTTAGTATACTTGTATTCCAGTTATCTACTTTTTTCTAGTTCCAGTTAAAATAAACGTTGGTGGTCGGACAGCCCGCAGACCGTCTGTATTAAACCAAGGGGGAATGTGACACCCTGGCACACCAGGTAGTCATACATAGGCCCCCGCATAACACCTTCCTATACAGGGTTACATTCAGCCGACCTGAAATCCTAGCCACCCCCCCTTTGGGTAGTACAGACACACCAGTGGGCCGGACCAGGTGGATGAGAAACGCCCACCTAGGGGTCTGGAGAACCCGGGGGCGGGAAAACAGTCAGTCAAGTCTGGAGTTAGCAGAGTAGTTTAGTGTAGTGGAGGTGGTAGTTGACAGGCATCTGGGTTGGAGCCCTGGCATGCTGGCTAGGTGGCAGACAGGGGCCAGTGTCAGCAGGAGACAGGAAGACGGCTGCCTGAGATCCGAGGTGGACCGGGGCAGGGCTGTAGCCTGCCGGTACCAACCCCGGAGAACCGACCCGGAAACCATGCACACAATGGGGTACTTGGACCCTGAAGCCAGGATCAAAACCAGCGGCCTAGCTAATTAACCAATTGAGGGCAGGATTATAGGTCCTGTCCCAACCAAAGTCCCGAAAAGAGACAACCACCCACCGAAAGGGATAGGGCATCCGCCAGGGCCCGGTAGATCCAACGGGTTAGAGTCAGCGGGCAATGCTCCCAACCAAAGGACCGGGAGCGGACCCCCGTGTTTCACACCGGGAGGTCCAACACACAACACAAAGCGTGCAGAGGAGAGAGACATTGACTACTAGCCCGGGTGTGGGACCAGATGCACCTATCTGCGGCGGCTGGCCACTGATACCTTGGTTTACCAATAAGGACTCTGTATTTATTGACTCCACACATCAGTGCAGCCTCATCCAGCACCAGGACAACTGAACTGTAAGTTTGCTGGTCCCTGCAGCCCTGCACAACCCTGGGCCCCGGGGCATCCATCCCTACCCACGCAAGGGTTAATATCCAGCTGCCACCCCATCGCCCCCGAGTACCCCATAACAGCAGCGGTGGTGCCACAACTCACCACATACCATGGGTGGCATCACAGACTAATTACAAAAAATCCCATACAAATATGTCCTCCTTTTATTCGATGTGTCCGTGCGACCCCCGGGTCCGGAAGAACCCCTCAAGCCATACCATAGATCCGGATCCGAGCCCGACGGCTGGCGTAGGGGCGGCACATCTGTGATCTGCTTTTTTTTAAACAAAAGTAAACAACTGAATGAACATCCTCAGAGCCAGGTGATTTCATAATTTTTGCCAGGGGTTGTATACATATACTGCGCGCAGAATTATTAGGCAAATGAGTATTTTGATCACATGATACTTGTTATTCATGTTGTCCTACTCCAAGCTGTATAGGCTTGAGAGCCAACTACCAATTAAGTAAATTAGGTGATGTGCATCTCTGGAATGAGGAGTGGTGCGGTGTAATGACATCAACACCCTATATAAGGTGTGTTTAATTATTAGGCAACTTCCTTTCCTTTGGCAAAATGGGTCAGAAGAGAGATTTGACGGGCTCTGAAAAGTCAAAAATTGTGAGATGTCTTGCAGAGGGATGCAGCAGTCTTGAAATTGCCAAACTTTTGAAGCGTGATCACCGAACAATCAAGCGTTTCATGACAAATAGCTAACAGGCTCGCAAGAAGCGTGTTGGGCAAAAAAGGCGCAAAATAACTGCCCCATGAACTGAGAAAAATCAAGCGTGAAGCTGCCAAGATGCCATTTGCCACCAGTTTGGCCATATTTCAGAGCTGCAACATTACTGGAGTATCAAAAGCACAAGGTGTGCCATACTCCGAGACATGGCCAAGGTAAGGAAGGCTGAAAAACGACCACCTTTGAACAAGAAACATAAGATAAAATGTCAAGACTGGGCCAAGAAATATCTTAAGGCTGATTTTTCAAAGGTTTTATGGATTGATGAAATGAGAGTGACTCTTGATGGGCCAGATGGATGGGCCAGAGGCTGGATCAGTAAAGGGCTGAGAGCTCCACTCCAACTCATTAGACGCCGGTAAGGTGGAGGTGGGGTACTGCTATGGGCTGGTATCATCAAAGATGAACTTGTAGGAACTTTTCGGCTTGAGGATGGAGTGAAGCTCAACTCCCAGACCTACTGCCAGTTTCTGGAAGACAACTTCTTCAAGCAGTGGTACAGGAAGAAGTCGGTATCGTTAAAGAAAACATGATTTTCATGCAGGACAATGCTCCATCACATGCATCCAACTACTCCACAGCGTGGCTGGCCAGTAAAGGTCTAAAAGATGAAAAAATAATGACATGGCCCCCTTGTTCACCTGATCTGAACCCCATAGAGAACCTGTGGTCCCTCATAAAATGTAAGATTGGCAGGGAGGGAATACAGTACACCTCTGGGAACAGTGTCTGGAGGCTGTGGTGGCTGCTGCACGCAATGTTGATCATAAACAGATCAAGCAACTGACAGAATCTATGGATGGTAGGCTGTTGAGGGTCATCATAAAGAAATGTGATTCCTTTGGTTTGTCCTGATGAAGGAGATGAATATATCTCTGAAACGCGTTGATCTGTGAAAATAAAAAGGGAATTAATCGGAATTTCTGGATTCGTGATTTTTAGCATATACCCGTATTTCTCTCCTCCGTTTTATCTACTGCTATACTTTGGGGCTGCTGCTGACCACTACCTACACATGTGCAGAAAGGGGTTGTGACTGGCACAACTCCATCAGGTGAGTGCATTATCTAGCACTGTATCAAATTCCCATACCGGGTAAGACCCTATCTGCGCATTTTTTCTTCCACAGTTGTATTACATCTCAGTATATAATCTGAGCTGCAGTACCCGACACAGCCTACGAAGAGTAGAGGCGCTGTTTCTGAAAAAATAAACTGATCTACAGAGCTTCGTGAAGGAATTTATCCTTAAGTGACTCCACTCACGGAGACATTTGCATTCATGACACCTTCACGACTCCTGATTTGAAATAAGCGACAATATCGAATTAATTTAAGGTGATTACCTGGAGATGTGATGATAATTTCTCTTTCATCTGTCCCGGGATCAGCCGAGAAAACTGTCATGTCAAGCCATACAATATTTCCACCTCTTTACTCGTCTCTTCAGCTGTGTATCAAGCGGTAAGCGTTTGGTGACTTTGTTTTAATCTGCCAGCCATGCATGTATGAAAACACTGTGATTAATAGAAAGAACTGTCACCGGGCGAATCCGTGTTTTCACTAAAGAAATTAATATTTATATCACAGAAAGCTCATTTTCTGCCTGTCTCAGAGACGTGATTTTACAGCGTGCAAACATGACATTTTCATTTTAAAGGGAGCCTCCATTCTTGTAAATTTACTTTTAAACCTCCCAGATAGACCTACAAAAATAAGACCGCGTTCAGACAGCCAAAATGAATGCAGCCGCATTTTTGGACTGCGACAACTTTTTTCTATTTCACTTCATTTGGAATTATTTTCCCGTTGTTCGGTTTAATAAACAAAATTATGTTAATCAAAACTACTACTATTTAAAAAAAAGCCCACGTAAGGATATATTGAGAGAAAAGTAAAAAAATTATGGCTCTTGAAAGGCGAGGAGGAAAAAATGTGCCACCCCCGTGATAGCAGCCGGGCTGCTCGGATCCGGATCCGCGGTGGCTCGAGGGGTCTCCAGACCCGGGGGTCGTGCGGCCACTCAAATGAAGGGGGTATTTACAGGGGATTGTGTTAGAGTTCGTGACGCCACCCGTAGTATGTGGTAATTTGGAGTACCACCGCTGCAGTTGGGAGTACCCAGGGGTGATGTAATGGGGCAGCCAGGTGTTAGAATGCCCTGGGACTCGGTGATGGTGTTCGGGGAGTACCGTGGGGAGCGAAGGGGTCACTTTCGTACTCACTCACTCCAATAAGCTGACACCGACAACTGGAAAAAACAAATTTCTGGATACCACTGCCGCTGAGGGGAGCTAGATCAGGTCCCGTCCCCAATAGTGCTGCCTGGTGATCCGGGACCTGCCTCCTGGCACTAAGTTTACTTCTTTGGTGGTCCCGGTTGTATGGAACTTGCCAGGTCTTGCTCCCCACTATGGCTAAGTGTGGGAGCTTGATCTCAGAGTTCATGCTTGGGTTTTCCTGGACCGTTTGAGTGGAAAGTCCTATCCCCTCGTTGCGATAGTACCCCGATTTTGGAGCGGGTGGAGGGCGGATCTTGAAGGCTTCGTTCTCGTCGGGTAAATTGTCAGGTTGCCTGAAGCTATTCCCTGACCTAGGGTCCACGTACCCCGTCGTGCCCTGGTCCCAGCCGGTGATGGTGCAAGGCCGCCGGCTGTCCTCCTCGACAGTTCCGTGCCCTTTGCCACGATCCCCTGCGACTGGGGGTTCAGCTTCTCTAGGCCAAGACCACCATCTGCTACCTAGATGGCTTCCTAGGAGCCTGGCTCCTGACCTCCTCTTTCCTACACTTCCAACACACTTCTCCTCTCTCCTGACACTCCTGACCTCCCCTAACCAACCACCCAAGTGGACAACTCTATTCCACTCAGGTCGGCCACTGGTGTGTCTGGTGGATGTGGTGCAGAGTGTACCTAGGATTTTAATTAGTTGATGTAGGCAACACCATGCAGTTGGGGACCCATAACCAAGAAGGAGGTGGGTATTGCACGGGAGGGCAGATTGTGCAATACCCCTGTGAAGACCTGATAGTCCAGGGTGTCACAAAAACATAAGGACCAAAATGAAAATTGGACATTCGTCTGTTAAAGGGGCGGTCGGGTGCCGTCGTAGTTGCAGCAGAGACTGCTGATCGGCTGCAGGGTGGCCCTGTGGCTTTCTACTGCACTTTCATTCTCTTCATTCTTAACCAAAACGTCTTTACTTGCAAACAGTTTGACACCATGCCTTAGGCGAGCACATTCTTTCTCAGTTACAAGTGTCATACAAGTTATCCTCCATATCTCCATAGCACTTTACCTCTACACCCGGTCCCCCAACAGGGTTACCAATAGCAACCGGAGACACACTTAATTTGCAGTCCAGCCACTTCTCTGGTACTCGGGCTTCCGTTCAAGCTCCTAAGCCCCTCACCCCCTCACTCATCCTTATACTGCTGGGCAGGTTCAAATAGACCTCCAGGTATCCTGTCGTCCCACCAATCCAGGCCGTCCAGACTTTACCCACACTCCGGGACGTGGTTCGGTCAGCCCTCTCCACACTAGAGCTCCACGTGTCCGGCACCGGGATTTGACCCAGAGGGTCAGTCTGATTGGAATTGTTGGGGACTCGTTTCTCTCTCTCTGGGGCTCTCCTACCTTTTCCTGTGTACCTCAGCTTTTTGTTAACTAAACTCCTCCCTGCTATTAACTCTCCCTAACCTGAGAGTACCAGGGGAAGCAGCTAGCCCAATATTGCCATGTAGTGGTCGCACAACCATTACACCGCTATATATAATATACACTATATCTTACACAAAACAGATTTGCTGGTCTGGGGTGGGCCGAGCCCTGCACCCCCTTACACATTCAAAGAGTGGGCTGTGCATATGTGCTGATCGTGTCTATTTTAAGCAGATTCTACCTGAAAAATTGCAGCAAAATTGCTGTTGTAAGATAATACACAGCAATATATAAATTACAGGAAACCCTGAAGCGATTCCAAGAAATGCTCAATCCTCTCTATATACTTAAAAGGAAGTGAATGAAGAGATGCCAGTGAAGATACTTAAGGAAAATGACCACTGGTGATTCTCTGAAGATGTTTCACCTTGCGAAACCCAAAGTCTTTAAAGGGAACCCATCACCAGATTTGGCCCTTATAAGCTGCGGCCAACACCAGTGAGTCCTTATAGAACTTACAGCACTATAGAATACTGTATATCAGACCCCAGGCCGCTCTGTATAACGTAAAAAAACACCTTTATCATACTCACCTAGGGTGTGCTCGGGTCTGATAGGCATCGCTGGTCTTGGTACGGTGTCTCCAAACTTCCTTCCATCGCCATCCTCCTTTCCAGCTCCGTGTGGAAGACGTGTCATACATCATCCACACAGAGTCTTCCATTGCGCTCCTACGCATGTGCACTTCTCTCTGCCCTACTGTGGGCAGAGCAGACTATTGTAGTGCAACTGCGTGGGTGGTCTTTGATCTTTCCCCGCGCCTGTGCATTACAATACTTTGCTCTTCCCTCAGCAGGGCAGATAAAAGTGCGCATGCACAGGAGCACAATGGAAGTCTCTGTGTGGATGAAGTAGAATGCATCATCGATGGAAGGAAGACAGGAGGCGCCGGACTGAGACCAGCGACGCCCATTGAACCAGACCGCCCCGCAAGTGGGTAAAAGCTCTTTTTTATATTATACAGATCGGCTTGTGTGATTATATACTGTATTCTAAAATGCTGTATATAAGGGCTCACTGGTGGTGGCTGTAGCTTATAGGGGTAAAAGCGGCTAACAGGTTTCCTTTAAGGGGTTTTCATAAAACCCCTGTCCCTCAGCTGTAGTTATAACAATAAAATAACAAACTGTGCTGTTCTCACCTTCCCCAGGTCCAGGGTTGAGTTTCCTCCCGATGTCTGTTAGGGTACATGCACACAATCAGAGCGCACAGCGTTTTGGATGCAGCATGCATTAGCTACGTCCAAAACGCTGCAATGTTCAGCACAAGCAAAGTGGATGGGATTTCTAGAAATCCTGTGCCCACTGTGCTTGTTTTTCCCGCAGCAAACTCGGACCTGTGGTGCGTCTTTCCAGAACGCAGCATGTCAATTGTTTGCTGTGGAGTCACAATGTCCTCCATAGGAAGAACACAAACGAGAGACCGAAGCGCACTGAACCCTGATCGTGGGTACGAGCAGCTGCGGTCCCCTGCTCAGGACCTGCTGAGTCCAGGATGAAGCGAGTTCTGACCGTGTGCACATACCCTAAAGCGGGCTTTACACGTTATGAGATCGCTACAGCGTTCTCGTTGGGGTCACGGATTTTGTGGCGCACATCCAGCCGCTGTAGCGATCTCGTTGTGTGTGACTCCTAGGAGCGATTTTGGATCATTACAAAAACGTCCAAAATCGCTCCTCGTTGAAATATCGCTGCTGCAGCATGTACGATGTAGTTCATCGCTCCTGCGGCAGCATACATCGCTCCGTGTGACGCCGCAGGAGCGAGGAACCTCACATTGCCTGCCGCCACCCTCAATGTGGAAGGAATGAGGTGGGCGGGATGTTACGTCCTGCTCATCTCCGCCCCTCCGCTTTGATTGGGCGGCCGCTTAGTGACATCGCTGTGACGCCGCACGGACCGCCCCCTTAGAAAGGAGGCAGTTCGCCGGTCACAGCGACGTCGCTATGCAGGTAAGTATGTGTCACGTGTCCGGGCGATGTTGTGCACCACGGGCAGAGATTTGCCCGTGCCGCAGAACCGATGGGGGCGGGTACACACGCTAGAGATATCGGTACCGATATCGCAGCGTGTAAAGTGGCCTTTAATGTCTGCAATGCTCATGTCACATTGACAACACTGCAGCCAATCAGTGAGCTAAAGTCATGCCACGAGACACTTGGAGCCTCTTAGCTCACTGATTGACTGCAGCGCTGTTGAAGTAATGCCTGCACTGCAGACAATGACAGACACCGGCAGCAACGCCGGAGGCTGAGTAAAGCACAGTTTGTTTTTAAACACAAGACAGAAGTTTTCCAAAACTGAAAAACCCCTTTAAGGTAAAATGTGTCTGAGCTGCAATACTAGGTGCAGCCAGTAGAGAAGAGTGGTGCTATTTCCCAATAAGCAGCCATATTTTTCTAATTTTATGCAACCATTTAAAATACTGCTTTCTAACCATAAAGAATATAAAATGAGTAGAGAATGTGCATTCATTGGCGCAGAGATAAAGGGAACGTATCTTCGCCTCGTCCCGCTGTGTGCTAGCACGCTCTATTGACCAGATATCAGTTGACATAAATCAGCCTAGACAATAGGAAAAATGCTATCACGCTCGCATCATCGTTTCCTACTATTATTTGTACTTAACCACCGAAACTGTGTCAGTATTTGACACCAAGGAGCCTCAGCCTCCCCCCGCCCCGGCTCACACACATAGCCCCCTTTACATTGTGAAGGCTGATATTCCATGTTGGGAGATTCCTACTCAGCGGGGAAGGCTTTGAATGAGCAGGTAGGTATTCTGCGCTCTCTACCAGGCCCCTGGCAAAAAGTTTCATTCTCTATACATAGCAGGGGAGCTTTCGAGTGCCATTTAAATGACATTGCAAGAAAGCTTTTCAGCCTTTCCCTGGTGTGTGCAGCATGACTGCAGATTTTCACTGCATATTGAATAGGGGATTGGGGTGGTGGGGGGTGGAGGGACGCGCCTTTCAGGCGGTGGATGGACCCTGCATGTCAGCACCATTATATTCTGATTAGAGATGCACTCTGAGGGCACTTTACGCCTTGTAATGGGACGATTACTATTAATTAGAATTCCAGCTTAATTAATGCACTTAAATTATTCAGAAATAAACCATACATATATTATGGAGTGTGTTCTCTAGTTGTTTTTCTTTATGAAATTGTCCCTACTGTTCGTATAAGTTGTCATGCACAAGTTAAAAATGTGTGCAGCTACTGTAGCGCCCCTGAGACCATCAGGGTGCTACAAGGTTCTGCATCCCCACAAGGATGCAGTGCCTACACCCTTAGGGACCCAGAACCCCAGTGCCGGTACCAACAAAAACCCAGGTAGTCCCAGTTTTTCCCCAACAATCCCCCCATACAATAGAACTTAGCTAGATTGGCACCAATGGATGGCCGCCGAGAGGTGGAGCCACTCCAGTCCACTAGTTGACCAGGTGGGAGAAGCAGACTGTGGAGAGTAGTCAGTTGAGAGTTGACAGCAGGAGTGTGAAGGTGGAAGCTAAGTGACGTCCTGACTTGGGTTAACAGTGACCTGGTACCCAGGAGAAGTGGTTGCCGGTGGAGCATGGTGCAGTACTCCCAGAACTACGCATTGACGGGGTACAGGACCCTAAGACAGGAAAGAGCTTCAAGCCGACCTGTTAACACCTGCACAGCAAAGGGGACCATCAAGGACCTCGCTGACCTTAAAGAATCCGAAGACTCAGTAGCAAAGGGAGAACCGGGGACAGGACCAGAGACTCCAACCCCACAGGGTTCACGCTACCGTCAGGTGGACAGAAGTGGACAAACCACAGAACGGGGACACCCAGTTGTTTTATACCACGGGGACCCACTTACCAGAGACAGGTGCAGGGGAAGAAGGTACCAGAGAACCAAACTGGCACTGGGACGAAGGGGACCTGGAGGCGAAACCAGCTGGCCTTGAGCAACCAGTCAATATCTATCAGCAGTGAGTAAACCAGTTGCACTAAACACCTGTGTGGACTATCTTCTTCCGACGCCCACTGCACCATACACCCGCTGGGGTAATACCCTACTTGTGGAGGGTCTACCATTCTAGCTGCCAATACCACCAGCCCCAGTAGAGACATTCTGCAGTGGCGGCTCCCTACACTTAGCCGCAACACCGCAAGTGGCGTCACATGTGAACATTATCTTATTCTCCCTTATAAATAATCCCATTACAAAAAGAGCCCAGGGCATGGAACTGGGTAACGGTCACCACCGTGACATTCCCAAGACGTATACCGCCCGGAACCGAGTACCCCATATCCTTGGGCGCGACAATATGGAGTGGTACTCATGTGCTAGGTCCTAGTACAACAATAAAAATGATACCTTTCTTGGAAAAATCGGATGTGCTGGCGTTGAGAAATCGATTTTGAAGCCACATGAAAGTTCAACATTTGACACGCCCCCTATGCAAAAGCAAATTAACCTGGAAGTGCATTGGGGGCGGGTCAATGTAAAATTTGCAAATGGCTCAGAAGGTTGATTTCTCAACATTGGCACATCTGATTTCTACAAGAAAGGTATAATTTTTATAGTTGTCCTATGACCTAATGTCTCAATGAATAGGAAGAGCAGGGGATCAATGCACTTTGACTGGCCCTCAAACTAAGAGGGGCTCTAGCTATCACTTATTTAGGGAGTTACTTCTAAAGGTGAGGATGTCTGAGCCACCAAACTAATTTCCTCCTGAGCAGCTCTGATCTTATACTCCCTCCCTTCATACCTCGGAGGAGGACTGGGGTAGGAGTAAGATAAAACCAACAGAGATAGACAAACAGGGGAAACCACAACTCTATCTCACAGCAGGCTCACACAAACCTATAAGACAATAAGAAGTAAGGAGAAAACAACAATGTGATAAGAGGATTCCACCCCAACTCTAAGCACCATGCAATATAATCACCAGCAGAACTGGGACACAACAGCACACAGGTTCACACAGCAAAGCTATAGTGGGCGTGGGATGACAGATTCCACCGTCTTTAATAGGCGGGGAGTAAATGTGATAGGTTTCCAACATGTGATCCCAGAGGTAACCAGCAGGCTTGCAGAGGTTTAGGATACGTGCACATGATCAAGATCTGCTGCGTCTTGGACGTGGCAGGTTCTGACCTGCGGGGCCACAAGTCTCCTCAGCAGCTGCTTATGTCCATGTGTCTGTCATTTTTATAATGGAAGCCTATGGTGGCGGAATCCTGACGGATTCCAGTGACGGATCTGTCTTTACACAACTGAGTATTCTCAAATGAGTAAATCGCTGAGAAAAAAGCTACAACGGATTGCGTTGTTTTGCAGGATCTGTCGCATCAGTAGTGCCACTATATGTGTCACGCTCCCCGGGTCCTTGGCTTCCCTCCCCGGGTCCTCTGCTCCGCTCCCCGGGTCCTCAGCCCCGCTCCCCGGCTCACCTGCCACGCTCCCCGCTCTCCAGCCTCCGGTCCCCGTCCTTCCCAGGCCCCCTGGTCCCCGATCGCGGCGCCCGACGGCTTCCCAGGCCCTGGCCGGCTCCCCTGCGTCCTCTTCTCAGCCTCCTTCCCTGGCTTCTGGCACCCGGGCTGCGCGCATGCGCATTAGGGCGCGCGCGCGGTCACTGACCCTTTCTTAAAGGGCCAGCGTCCATTAACAGGTAATGAGGCTAATCAGGTACAGGGTATAAAGGGGTGTATTGTCCAAGGGGGCGGGGCCTGATCTTCGTGTTCCCTAAGCTAGGAGTCAGGTCTCCTGGTGTTTCAGTGCATGTACTCACCTATCTCTCTTTGTAGAGCCGTGCTTGCCTCGCCATCCAGTCTGCCGCATCCTGAACCCCGAACGCTGTCCTTCTGCCATCCTGACAGTCCGCACCATCTCGGATCCCTGCGGTGACCCGTCATCTTGCTCCCAAGGTTCCGGACCCCGCCTGACATCATCTCGGCTTCCGAACCTGAGCTGCGTCACCCGGACCACCACCCATAACTCCGTGGTCCCAGGGACTTCTCCGCTACTCCCGTGTGCAAGGACTGTTCTGCTGTTTCTAGTGTTCCAGCTGCCGGACTCTTTCCTACCATCTAGGAGTTCGGTCCAGTGGATCCACCTCCTGGGCCTGCCCGTACACCTGGCCGTGACAGTAAGATCAGGCCATGGATCCCGCTGCAGCACTATTGGCCCTGCAAGAGGAACTCCAACGCCAGCGTGAAGTCCAGACCCGCATGCTGCAATTTATGACCTCCGTGGACACCCGCCTGTACACGTTACAAGCATCAATGACGCCTGCGGCAACCAGGTCCCCCACTAGGCAATCCACGGCTCCCGCACCAGTGGCAGCCGCGTCGGATGCCTCCCGACTCCGTTTGGCGTCACCACCTCGTTATGCTGGAGATCCCAAGACCTGCAGGGGCTTCATAAACCAATGTTCCCTTCATTTCACGCAGCTGCCACATCTGTTCGCCTCCGACCAAGCCAAGGTCGCCTTTATAATGTCTCACCTGGAGGGCGAGGCACTGGCGTGGATGAACCCCTTGTGGGAGAAGGAGGACCCCATGACCAAGGATCTTCAAGAGTTCCTGCAGGCCTTTCGCAGTACCTTTGACGAGCCGGGACGCGCCTCTGCGTCTGCTTCATCACTTCTCCACCTACGTCAAGGAACACTGACGGTGGGCCAATACGCCATCCGTTTCCGCACTTTGGCTTCTGAACTCGGGTGGAATAATGAGGCCCTGACAGCCGCCTTCTGGGAAGGACTTTCGAGTCGCATCAAAGATGAGTTGGCGGGTCGTGACGTGCCCTCCACCCTAGATGCCCTGATTGCCCTAGCAACTCGTGTGGACATTCGTTTTCAGGAGCGCTCCAAAGAGCTGTCTCGGGAGAGACGTCCGGTACGACATTTCCCTCCTCCACAGAAGCCCTCCGTATCGCAGTCATCAACAGCTGGGATTCCCGTCCACGAGCCCATGCAGATCGACCGAGTACGGCAATCTGAACAACGTCGAGCAGAGCGGCTCGCCAAGGGCCTCTGCTTTTACTGCGGAGAGGACACTCACCTCCTACGCTCCTGTCCGGAAAGGCCGGGAAACTCCAAAGCCTAGGGTTGGTAGGAGAGGCCACCCTAGGTGCTGGGACTCTCTCAGACCCGGTTATGTGGACTGTGCAAGTGTCAACGGGAGAGACGCGCTTCACGGCTGAGGCATACCTCGACTCTGGAGCAGCAGGCAATTTCATCCAGCAGGCCACGGTGGACAAGTACCAGCTGCCTGTTACTCTACTCGAGAAGCCCCTAGTGATTGCCTCTGTGGATGGGAGACCCCTCTCTGATACCATCTCCTGGGTCACCAGACCGGTCGAACTGCGTATCGGTGCCCTGCACACCGAGAACATCACTCTCTACGTCCTTCCACACATGTCCCACCAGATCCTGCTGGGACTTCCCTGGTTGCGGACACACGAACCATCAGTCAGCTGGGGTTCTGGCGAAATCACCCGATGGGGTTCTGCTTGTCATGAGAAGTGTCTGAAGTCCATACAACCTGTCCGACGACCTCCGGTTCCAGAGAACCTACCGGAACTGCCCTCGGCCTATTGGTCCTTCGCAGACGTTTTTGACAAGAAGGAGTCTGAGGTACTTCCGCCACACCGTCCCTACGATTGTGCCATCGACCTGCTCCCAGGAACAACACCACCTCGAGGACGGATATATCCGTTGTCTCCGGCCGAAACCAGGGCCATGTCCACCTACATCACGGAAAGCCTGGCAAAGGGATTCATCCGGAGATCCTCCTCTCCTGCGGGAGCAGGCTTCTTCTTCGTGAAGAAGAAAGAGGGTGACCTACGCCCATGCATCGACTACCGGGGTCTAAATCAGATCACCGTCAAAAACAAGTACCCTCTGCCGCTCATCCCCGAATTGTTCGACCGGCTCAGAGGAGCCCGTGTGTTCACCAAGCTGGATCTTCGTGGTGCCTACAACCTAGTTCGTATCCGCTCTGGGGACGAATGGAAGACCGCGTTTAATACTCGCGATGGGCACTATGAATACTGCGTGATGCCCTTCGGCCTGTGTAACGCACCAGCAGTCTTCCAAGAATTGGTGAACGACATATTCCGGGACCTCCTCTACGTCTGTGTCGTAGTTTATCTGGATGACATCCTTATCTTCTCTCCGGACCTCCAGACCCATAGAGAGAACGTACAGCTGGTTCTGCAAAGACTGAGGGAGAATCGTCTTTACGCCAAATATGAGAAGTGCGTCTTTGAGCAGTCTTCTCTCCCTTTCCTGGGATACATCATCTCGGGCACTGGACTGCAGATGGATCCAAAGAAGGTCTCCTCCATACTCAACTGGCCTCCTCCTTCTGGACTGAAGGCAATCCAACGGTTCCTGGGATTCGCCAACTACTACCGCCAGTTTATCCCTCACTTCTCTGCCCTGACTGCTCCTCTCTCCGCTTTGACCAAAAAGGAGGCTAATCCAAAGGACTGGTCACCTGCGGCCGACGCCGCGTTTTGCTCCCTGAAGCGAGCATTTGCCTCCGCTCCTGTACTCCACCGTCCGGAGTTAAACCGCCAGTTCACCTTGGAAGTGGATGCCTCCTCCTCGGGGGCTGGAGCAGTGCTCATGCAGAAATCCTCCTCCGGCAAGATGGTGACTTGCGGTTTCTTCTCCAAGAGCTTCTCCGCGCCGGAACGTAATTACACCATCGGTGACCGAGAACTATTGGCGGTCAAACTGGCTCTGGAGGAGTGGCGTTACCTCCTGGAAGGAGCAGTGTACCCCGTGATTATCTACACGGACCACAAGAACCTGGAATACCTGCGGTCCGCTCAGCGACTGAACCCACGGCAAGCCAGGTGGTCCTTATTCTTTGCCAGGTTTGACTTCCAGCTCCATTTCAGACCCGCGGACAAGAATGTACGCGCTGATGCCTTGTCTAGGTCTTTCGTGCCCATGGAGCAGGAGGGAGAGACTACCCAACCTATCATCCCTCCTAGCAAGATTATTCCGGTGGCCCCTGTCACTCTGGCCCAGATACCGCCCGGGAAGACCTATGTCTCTGAGACTGACAGGCAAAAAGTGTTACACTGGGGTCATGCCTCCAAAACAGCCGGTCATGCAGGCCAGAAGAGAACATGGGGTGCGATTGTACGCCATTACTGGTGGCCATCCCTTCGCACGGACGTCGCTGCTTATGTCTCTGCCTGCTCCTCTTGTGCCAGGAACAAGACGCCCAAACACCTGCCCTATGGCCGTCTTCTGCCTCTGCCTATACCCTCAGTTCCGTGGCAACACATAGCGATGGATTTTATTACGGACTTGCCATTATCCTCCGGACACACAGTCATATGGGTCGTGGTGGACCGGTTCTCCAAAATGGCTCACTTCGTCCCTATGGCCGGACTGCCCTCTGCTCAGGAACTCGCGGAAGCCTATATACATCACATCTTCCGCTTGCATGGCTTTCCATCCCACATCGTGTCCGACAGAGGAACTCAGTTCACCTCCCGCTTCTGGAGGGCGCTCTGCAAGCATCTGGGAGTGACTCTGGACTTTTCTTCTGCTTACCATCCTCAGTCTAATGGCCAAGTGGAGAGGGTCAATCAAATCTTGACATCCTTCTTACGTCACTATGTCAACGCCCATCACGACGACTGGTCCACGCTTCTGCCTTGGGCTGAATTCTCACATAACCACCATATCAGTGAGTCGTCCTCCAAATCTCCCTTCCATGTCGTTTACGGACTTCAGCCCTCCGTTCCATTGCCTATATCCCCTTCTTCGGATGTCCCTGCGGCTGATACTGTAGCCCGTGACTTCGCTACCATTTGGGACTCTGTCAAGGCGTCCCTTGGACGCGCTTCCCAGCGGATGAAGAAACACGCTGACAAGAGGCGTCTGGACCCTCCGTGTTTCTCTCCTGGTGACCTGGTCTGGCTTGCTTCCCAGTACATCCGATTGAAGATACCTTCCTACAAGCTGGGTCCTCGCTACATCGGGCCGTTTAAGGTCCTCAGCAAGATCAATGAGGTCTCCTACAAGCTACAGCTCCCGGCCACGATGAGGATTCCCAACTCTTTCCACGTCTCCCTGCTCAAGCCGGTCGTCCTTGGTCCCTTCTCCGCTGCTGCCAGTCCGGCTCCTCCACCTATTGCCGATGACGACATCTATGCGGTAAGGGATATCGTGGCCATGAAGACCGTTCGAGGTCGTCAGTTCTTCCTGGTGGACTGGGAGGGGTATGGTCCTGAGGATAGGTCCTGGGAGCCCAGGGAGAACGTGGGCACTCCTCTGATCCGTGCCTTCATGTCCCGGTTGCGGGGAGGGGGGCGTGGGGGGGGGGGTACTGTCACGCTCCCCGGGTCCTTGGCTTCCCTCCCCGGGTCCTCTGCTCCGCTCCCCGGGTCCTCAGCCCCGCTCCCCGGCTCACCTGCCACGCTCCCCGCTCTCCAGCCTCCGGTCCCCGTCCTTCCCAGGCCCCCTGGTCCCCGATCGCGGCGCCCGACGGCTTCCCAGGCCCTGGCCGGCTCCCCTGCGTCCTCTTCTCAGCCTCCTTCCCTGGCTTCTGGCACCCGGGCTGCGCGCATGCGCATTAGGGCGCGCGCGCGGTCACTGACCCTTTCTTAAAGGGCCAGCGTCCATTAACAGGTAATGAGACTAATCAGGTACAGGGTATAAAGGGGTGTATTGTCCAAGGGGGCGGGGCCTGATCTTCGTGTTCCCTAAGCTAGGAGTCAGGTCTCCTGGTGTTTCAGTGCATGTACTCACCTATCTCTCTTTGTAGAGCCGTGCTTGCCTCGCCATCCAGTCTGCCGCATCCTGAACCCCGAACGCTGTCCTTCTGCCATCCTGACAGTCCGCACCATCTCGGATCCCTGCGGTGACCCGTCATCTTGCTCCCAAGGTTCCGGACCCCGCCTGACATCATCTCGGCTTCCGAACCTGAGCTGCGTCACCCGGACCACCACCCATAACTCCGTGGTCCCAGGGACTTCTCCGCTACTCCCGTGTGCAAGGACTGTTCTGCTGTTTCTAGTGTTCCAGCTGCCGGACTCTTTCCTACCATCTAGGAGTTCGGTCCAGTGGATCCACCTCCTGGGCCTGCCCGTACACCTGGCCGTGACAATATGCAACGCATCCGTTACATCCATCACACAACGCGACGGATGCCGTACAACGCAAGTGTGAAACTAGACTGAGCAAAGCTCTGTGTGACACCTATACAGCTATGTCACTAGTTTGATTAGTTAACAAGTTCACTTTAAGTTATTCTTCCCCACAAACAATACCTCTAGGGAAGAACAGCTCAAAACATAGTACCCCTGAACAGGCCCGCGTCAGCACCCGGCACACCCGGTCAAATGCCGGGGCCCAAGGCCGACGGGGGGGCCCACTTGCAGTGACAGGAGTGGCGTACCGCCAATTGCGGCAGGCCACGCCACCGCTACTCAGGGGGCCGGGTGCCCACGCTGTCACCGGCCTCCCCCCCACTGAGAATCGCAATTGAATACGGGTGTGTAGTAGGGTCTCATAGATAACTGTAGGGGCTGGGTGCAATATTGTGAGCCTCACAGGATACAAGGTCCTATGTGATGTAAGGATACAGTCATAAAATATAAGTAATTGCGTGGTTTTAATCAAATCTATTTTAAGATAATATATTGAGGTTTCCCCAAATAAAATTCTGAGCTGCTGCTTTTACATAAGGTTTATTACATACTGTGATAAACTGGGCAGTTGTTCCCAGACCCGTTGTCCTCAGGAACTGAGAGTGGGAACAAGAAACAGTAACAAGGTTGGATCTGATTTTTGCTCCGTGTCCATTTTTACCATCAGCGACATCAAATTTTATATTACGATTTTTATATCATTTTAAAAAAAAATTCCCAAGCTTCTACCTACTAGACAGTAAAAAATGGATAACACTCATGACACATAGAGGGCATCCATGTGCTGTCTGTTTTTTTTTCACGGATCCATTGATCTGAATAGGCGAGGAGGATCGGATCAACAACATAATTGCTCCGATAGATTATAACAAGTACGTACTGAACAAAAAAAGAGACCAAAGGAGTTTTTGATGTTAAAAAATGAGGATTTGATTGTGTATCACATTATGTATATTAAAAATGGCTATGAGATCAAAGATATACTAGAAAACATAACCAGATCGTAAATCACAATACAAACGTGTATAATGCTGTAGTGTGAATATAATGGGTGAATAAGCTAAAACAGTTAATAGTAAGGGCACTGATAGCAACCTCTATGGAGTGTATATCAGTAATATATGCACACAGTTCATATATACTATATGTATATGTACAGTATTTTACAGAACTGAGTACACCTCTCACATTTTTGTAAATATTTTATTATACCTTTTCATGGGACAACACTGAAGATCTGATTCTTTGATACAATGTACAGTAGTCAGTGTGCAGCTTGTATAACAGTGTGAATTTGGTATCCTCTAAATAACCACACACAGCCATTAACGTCTAAACCACTGGCAACAAAAGTGATAACACCCCTAAGTGAAAATGGCCAAATTGTGCCCAAAGTGTCAAAATTTTGTGTGGCCACCATTATTTTCAAGCACTGCCTTAACTCTCTTGGACATGGAGGTCACTAGAGCTTCACAGGAGCCGCTGGATCCTCTTCCATCCTTCATGACGACATTACGGAGATGTTAGACATTTTGCGCTCGTCCTCCTTCCGTTTAAGGAGACTCCATAGATGCTCAATACATTTTAGGTTTGGAGACATGCTTGGCCAGTCCAGCACCTATACCCTAAAGGGGGCTTTACACGCAACGACATCGCTAACGAGATGTCGTTGGGGTCACGGAATTCATGACGCACATCTGGCCTCGTTAACGAACATCGTTGCGTGTGAAATGCACGAACGACCGCTAACGATCAAAATTACTCACCTAATCGTTGATCGTTGACATGTCGTTCTGTCCCAAAATATCGTTGCTGTAGCAGGACACAAGTTGTTCGTCGTTCCTGCGGCAGCACACATTGCTATGTGTGACAACGCAGAAACGAGGAACAACATTGTACCTGCAGCCGCCGGCAATGAGGAAGGAAGGAGGTGGGCGGGATGTTCCGGCCGCTCATCTCCGTCCCTTCGCTTCTATTGGGCGGCCGCTTAGTGACGCCGCTGTGACGCCGAACGAACCTCCCCCTTAAAGGAGAGATTGTTCGGTGGCCATAGCAACGTCGGTGAAGAGGTAATTGCATGTGACGCTGCCGTAGCGAGATTGTTCGCTACGGCAACGATCACCCCTGACGCGCCACCGACGTGGGCGGGTGCTATCGCTCGCGACATCGCTAGCGATGTCGCAGCATGTAAAGCCAGCTTTAGTTTCTTTAGGTATGCAGTGGAGGTGTGTTTGGGGTCATCATGTTTTTCCGAAGGGAGAGGATCATGCGCTGCTTCAGTATGTCACAGTACATGTTGGCAATCATGATCTGTCAATGAACTGCAGCTCCCCACAGCCGTCAGCATTCATGCAGCCCCAAACCATTACACACCCACCAACATGCTTGACTGTAGGAGAGACACACTTGTCTTTGTACTCCTCATCTTGCAGCTGCCACACAAGCTTGACAGCATTTGAACCAAATAAGTTTTTCTTGTCTCATCAGACTACAGGACACGGTTTCAATAATCTATGTCCTTAGTCTTCTTGTCTTCAACAAACTGTTTGCAGGTGTAACGCTCGCAAGTGTTGAGGTGAGCAGTAGTAGGAGTGGACCCACTGGGCCACAGGGGATCCCAGGCTTACCCTGATATGGGAGGGGCTTGACTAAGTGACCACTAAGGTAGACAAATGATTGGTGCCACTCCCAGGGCTTTGTGCAGGACTGTGGCAGCTGACCCCTACTGCAGGATAGCAGAGATGGACACAGATGCTGGCGGGTACAGTTTCTAGTGCAGGTGGGTGCAGCTGTGATGGCTGAGGCAGATAGGACAGCTGGAGCAGACAGGTAAGGTGGGCACAACAAGGTCAGACATGTATGGTGAGGCGGACTCAGGTATAGGTAACGGGACAAGAGCATGGGATCTAACAACTAGCTAGCTGATGGGTAAATTGACTAACTAAAGGCATTGCACAGGTACCTTCCCTAGTAGGAGGATGCCTTAAGTTACTAGTGCCTCTCAGCCATAGGCTGAAAGGCAGATGGCACCGGCTTCCAGAGTCGTCATCACAGAGTCTTTAGGAACCAGACGTCTCTTTTGGCAATTCTGTCCCCAATGGAGCAACTTTACATATCTATAGTCCAGGCTAGGTTTGTGGGCATAGAGCCAAGGCAGACCCAGGATAAATGGACAGGACAAGTTCAGAAAGAACAGAAAAGATATCCTCTCCAAATGCAAAACTCCCACTTGAAATTCCACCTGCTCAGAAGCAAAACGTAATGGTTCCCTCCAGTGTGTTCCATCCACTGAAGACACTGTTAAGGGACTTCGGAGACATCGGTGGGTGGATATGGTACTGATCCACCACAGCCTGTTGAATGAAGTTCCCACCAGATCCACAATCTAGGTGGACCATCTCAGAGAACCGAATATCTTTATTCAATATGGACATGGACAGGATCAAAGAGGATTTATTCTTGGCAAAAGTGACCCCTCCTACTGACTCCAGGCACCATGGTCCCGACATCATGGGACATGTATAAATGAATTGTTTCGCACCTCCGCAGAAGAAACACAGGCCCATGGCTCAATGATGGTCTCAACGTTGTTTGGACATCTTGATGTGGTCAACCTTCAGGAGCAGGAGCAGCAATTGGAAACTGGGAAACCAGTGGCTTCTGGAGGGATGGAGCCAGGCCAAAAGGGTCCCTTTCACGCATCACCTGTATGGATCACTCCTGGAACCTAAGGTCTACCTGGGTAGCCTGCTAGTTCATCCTTAATCCTCCCAGATAAACGTTCCCAAAAGGCAGCCACTGATGCCTGATTATTTCATCCTATTTTGGAGGACAGGGTGCAGAACTGAACCGCATACTAACCAACAGTGTGGACACCCTAACGTAACTGCAGCATAGAGGACGCAGCAGAGCCATTACGACCTGGCTCATCGAAATCCTTCCGGACGGACTACTGTAAGTCGAAGGTGATCGGGTGTCTTCTCTCTCACAGGGGGTTTACCCAAGCAAGAGCCTCCCTATCAAAGTGTGAAATTAAGAAAGCCATTTTTTTATCCGAAGAAAACTGGTTTAAGAACCTTTGGCATTGCTTGAAGTCGCCATCGAAACGTAGAGAAGCAGACAGACAAGGCACAGATGCTATGGTGCTGGAGCTGCAGGCTGGACAAATGCAGATGAGACAGCCGGTCCCAGGTCACTCAGATTGGAGTTCACGGACTGCAGAAAGAACAATATCTGATTCTCCTGTTCGTGCATCTATGATATCACCCAATACAGCGCAGGAAGCAAAAGGGTGTTGGAGTCAGTGGAGTCCATGGCCTGTGCAAAATGTAAACATCGCCAGTGTTGTGGTGAGCAGTACTAGGAGTGGACTCACTGGACCACAGGGGGAGCCGGGCTTACCATGACGAGGGAGGGGCTTGAC
Source organism: Anomaloglossus baeobatrachus (assembly GCF_048569485.1). Classification (NCBI taxonomy): domain Eukaryota; kingdom Metazoa; phylum Chordata; class Amphibia; order Anura; family Aromobatidae; genus Anomaloglossus; species Anomaloglossus baeobatrachus. Next base: position 632,214,157 of record NC_134355.1, read on the forward strand.
TAAGTGACCACAGAGGTAGATACCAGAAGTGACTCCCAGGACAGTTTCCGGGACTGTGGCAGCTGACCCCCAGGGCAGGGAAAGCAGGAATAGACACAGGTTCAGGCAATTACAGTCTCTAGTGCAGGTGGGTTCAGCCAGGATAAGCAGATGGATGGCCATAGACATGCGGGGGAGGACCTAGTCCAGCCGCGGTGGTGAGAGTGAGTCGGCGTTTCTGCTTGGGACAGTGCAGGGATGACGACACTACAGTGGGATTTCTTGTGCATCATCTTTGGAAGAGGCTTCCTTCTAGGACGGCAGTCATGCAGACCAATTTGCTGCAGTATGCTGCATATGGTCTCAACCCTAACTGGCTGACACCCCCACCCCCTTTAACTTCTGCAGCTATGCTGGCAGGACTCATATGTCTATTGTGAAAAGACAACCTCTGGATATGATACTAAGCACATGCACTCAACTTCTTTGGTCGACCATGGCGAGGCCTGTTTTGAGTGGCACCTGTCTTGTTAAACCACTGTATGGTCTTGGCCACTGTGCTGCAGCTCAGTTTAAGGGTACTGGTATGTTCTTATAGCCTAGGCCATCTTTATGTAGAGCAACAATTCTGTTTTTTCATCTCCCCAGAAAACTCTTTGCTATGAGGTGCCATGTTTACCTGTTTACATTCCAGTCCAGTGACCAGTATGACGGTGTGTGTCAGTGATAACATTACATTTAACACACGTGCTCCTCATTCACACCTGAGACCTTGAAGTGCTAATGATTCATATGACACCAGGTAGGAAAAATTGCTAATTGGGTACAATTTGCCCATTTTTACTTAGGGGTGTACTGACTTTTGTTGCGGTGGCTTACACATTAATGGCCGTGTGTTGAGTTATTTAGAAGACACACCAAATTTACACTGTTATACAAACTGTACACTGATTACTTTACATTGCATCAATATCTCAAATCTTTACTTTTCACCTATGAAAAGATGTAATAAAATATTTACAAAATTGTGAGGGGTGTACTCACTTTTGTTATATAATGTACACATATATAAAATATATATATATACACACACATATATACACACACACACACACACACATATATATATATATATATATATATATATATATATATATATATTTTATATATGTGTACATTATATAACAAAAGTGAGTATACCCCTCACATTACTTCTAGCATAGTCAATGTCTGGACTATATTTTCTATTCATTATGCAACTCATTTGATAAATAGAAGTATGATTTTTCATGGAAAAGACAAAATTGTCTGGGTGACCCCAAACTTTTGAACTGTAGTGTACATGTGAAAAGGGGTATACATAGTAGGGACAAGTACAATAATCATAAACAAAATAAGGCAAAGACTGGTACAGGAGGAGAGAGGTCCCTGCCCGCGAGGGCTCCCAGTCTACAGAGGTTGGGTGAGGATACAGTAGGTGAGGGTAGAGCGGGTCGTGTGATGCTATAGTGTACTGAGGGTTACGGCAGGTTGAAGGTTTGTCAGAAGAGTTGGGTCTTCAGGTTCCTTTTGAAGCTTGTCAAGGTAGGCGAGAGTCTGATGTGTTGTGGCAGAGAGTTCCAGAGTATGGGGGAGGCACGGGAGAAATCTTGTATGCAATTGTGGGAAGAGGAGATGAGAGAAGAGTAGAGAAGGACATCTTGTGAGGATCAAAGGTTACGTGCAGGTAGGTACTGGGAGACTAGGTCACAGATGTAAGGAGCAGATAGGTTGCGGGTGGCTTTGTATGTCATGGTTAGGGTTTTGAACTGAAGTCTTTGGTTAATGGGAAGCCAGTGAAGGGGAGTAAAGGGGGGAGAGGTGGATTAGTCGGGCAGCATAGTTTAGAATAGATTATAGGGGTGCGAGACTGTTAGAAGGCAGGCCACAGAGCAGGAGGTTGCAATAGTCCAGGCGGGAAATGCCCCAGGGTTTTTTCAGCTTCTTGGGAAAGGGTCCAGTTTGTACACTTATATCATCACAGCTGCTCAACTGAATAGTAGTCGGGGGAAGTAACGCCCTTGTGACTAGTCCTCTCGCTCATTACTTTTTCTAAAGACCCCTTTATCTATGCTAGTGTATACAGGGACAGTTAGGCAGGGATTAGCAATATGCAGCCAGAACTGCTTGTGGTCCGAGTGCATATTGCACCTGACAGGTTCCCTTTAATCTCACAGATATTTCCATAAAATTGCAAGAATGGTAGATATTTCTTTTCCTCTTAATAGCAGCTTTTAAGGCTCAGAATCCAGAGTGTTCTGGGACAATGAGGGGAATCTAACCAATGCTGGGAAGGCTGATCCAACAAGGTGGCCAATGAGTTTATACACATTAATACATCTGCTACAATATGTTCTGCTCTATAGCGAAGCCCAACATCAGCATAAATCCTTAATCACAATCATTTATCATCATAAAAATAGGATTTGTGTTATTCTGAGGTGGTTCATATCCACAAAACAAGTAATATTTATGGTTCTGGCCTTTACATCTATGATTAGCTCTAGACTTCAATAAAATAATGTATGCAACCTAAAAAAGTGATTCCGAAAACCGGACTTCATGTTACCAAGCCTGGTTAAAGATGGTCAGTTAAAGGTAACAAACAAACACTTTGTGAAATAGGGTCGACCTCACAACCTATACAAATATATATACGTAATCATGTAGGGCACAGGGAAAACACAAAAATGGGCCAAAACATGCCAAAGTTAAAAATAAGGTAATTCCAACATCGAAGTTTCATGAAGAACATTACAAGGGTTATTACATGAAGATGACCAATGACCATATGTTCTATTAGTGCACATGGATGTAACCCTAGCACCCTTCTCCTTTACCGTCCTTGTATTACATGGCTGGTCATTCCTCTTTTTTTATCTAATGACGGGTTTGAAGCCTTCTTGAGCACCCATAATTCCAAGTGTGCCATAAACCTTATTCTACTTGTCATTGCTGTAGGGAGCTGATGTAAGGGAACTATGGTGAAATGGAGCGTCTCTGAAAGTAGCTTTTAGCCAGGCGGGGGGTGCTGTTAGTTGGACCCAGGATGAACAGTTAATTGTCATAATATCTCCAATTTAAAAATTTGGAATGCAGAATTTGATGAAAGTAACTTCATAAGCCCTTGGTTCATGCTGGCTATAAACGTTTACCACGAACAACTCATACTTACCGCTTATCCACATGTACAGTACAGACCAAAAGTTTGGACACACCTTCTCATCTCTAGAACAACTGTTAAAAGGAGACTTTGTGCAGCAGGCCTTCATGGTAAAATAGCTGCTAGGAGACCATTGCTAAGGACAGGCAACAAGCAGAAGAGACTTGTTTGGGCTAAAGAACACAAGGAATGGACATTAGACCAGTGGAAATCTGTGCTTTGGTCTGATGAGTCCAAATTTGAGATCTTTGGTTCCAACCACCGTGTCTTTGTAGAAAAGGTGAACGGATGGACTCTACATGGCTGGTTCCCACCGTGAAGCATGGAGGAGGAGGTGTGATGGTGTGGGGGTGCTTTGCTGGTGACACTGTTGGGGATTTATTCAAAATTGAAGGCATACAGAACCAGCATGGCTACCACAGTATCTTACAGCGGCATGCTATTCCATCCGGTTTGCGTTTAGTTGGACCATCATTTATTTTTCAACAGAACAATGACCCCAAACACACCTCCAGGCTGTGTAAGGGCTATTTTACTAAGAAGGAGAGTGATGGGATGCTACACCAGATGACCTGGTCTCCACAGTCACCAGACCTGAACCCAATCGAGATGGTTTGGGGTGAGCTGGACCGCAGAGTGAAGGCAACAGGACCAATAAGTGCTAAGCATCTCTGGGAACTCCTTCAAGACTGTTGGAAAACCATTTCCGGTGACTACCTCTTGAAGCTCATCAAGAGAATGCCAAGAGTGTGCAAAGTAGTAATGAAAGCAAAAGGTGGCTACTTTGAAGAACCTAGAATATAAGACATATTTTCAGTTGTTTCACATGTTTTTAAGTATTTCATTCCACATGTTTTAATTCATAGTTTTGATGCCTTCAATGTGAATCTACAATTTTCAGAGTCCTGAAAATAAAGAAAACTTTTTCAATGAGAAGGTGTGTCCAAACTTTTGGTCTGTACTGTAGATGCTGTAATTGGCATATCCTACCAACACTCAATCCAATTGGGGGACAGAGTTGGTGTCCCCAAAGATCAGACACTTACCACTGATCCTGTTCATGGGAAAATGCTCCAGGCAGACCTAATAAAATCTGCACAGTGAGGGGACCATCCAGGACCTCACTGGCCTTGAGACACTGTAGCACAGGGTTCATGCTACCGTCATACAGACTGAAGTTGAGACATAACCAGGAGGGGACCCCCAGATGCGCCAAGCCACAGAGACCCACCAACCAGAGAAAGGTGCAGGGGAAAGAAGGCACCAGGTCACTACACCGGCACTGGCACTAAGGGGACCCTCAGTCAAGACCAGCTTTCCTCGGATGACCAGTTTCCATCTTACTGTGAGTAAAAAAGCCAGTTACACTGCAACCCCTTGTGTGGCTTACCTTCTTTCTGCGCCCATCAACATCATCTATCCTCTGGGGCCTGGCCCTACTTGCGGAGGGCCCAACATCCAGGCTGCCACTAACACCAGCCCCAGTAGTGAGAACTGTGCAACGGGACCAAGTACCCCATAGCCCCAGGCGACACATTGACAAGCCATGGTGTTACAAATCAGAATCGCAGGTCAATTAAAGAACCACTTCAGTTTTTTTTTGTTGCACCTCCAATAGCCTTTGGTAATGTGTGTATAGTCCGTACAGTAAAATATTTGCCAAATATTGTCGTCTACCGTTTCCAGCATTTCTCCGATCCCCTGCTGCATCATGTGGCGCTCTGATTTGCCATCTCACACAACACACCATTAGTTTGTTTCCTAATGTAATGCATGAAATCCTCATTCTGAGTCTCATAGAAAGTGACTTCTGGTTCACAAAGAAGAGCAGGTCACAACTGTGGTCAAACGATAGAGAAGAATACCGGAGCATCGCTGGAAACTGCAGAATACACCAATTGGTAAGTATTTTAATGCCCACACTGTACACACATTACTGATGGATAACAGTGGGGGCAATATAAAAAAAATGCTGGAGTTGTCCTTTTATGCATAAAAAATATTCCCAAAGTGTAGATAAGATTTTTAGATTGTCACCTATTAAACTGGTCCTGGATTACGCTGCAGATTTTCCACACAGAAATCCACACCACATAAGTACGATAAGCATTTTTAGGGTACGGTTCCACTTGCGCATAGCTTCCGATATGAAAACATTGGAAGCAATATGCTAATGACCCTCTGCTGCGAGCGTCAGACGAGGGTCATGTGACTGTGATGTGATCTTGCAATCGGATCACAGCTGCGGAAAAGAGGGGGGAGCACTTTCTTTCCATATTCTCTGCTGCCTGTCTCTGCGTACATCGCACTGCAGTCGGATGATATGCGAGTGCAGTGCAATGTTTCACATGCTCCATTAGACTTGTATGGGGTTGCGTGCGTCGAGAATCGCTGCCAAACGCAGCATGCTGCAATTAATTTCTCAGGCCGACATGCATGAGAACTCAATCGCAGATGGACACTGGCCCATTGTTTTGTAAGGGTGCGAGTGCAGTCCGATGTTTTATTGGATTACACTCCTCCGTGCAAAACACAAGTGGAACTGTACCTTAGCTTGTATAGTATCTTCACTGTTCCCTGGCTTTTCTCCATCCCTCTTGTCTTTGGAGTGGCAGGTATCACATGCAAGGTAACAGTATGGCACTAACTTAATGTCTGACAAGAAAGTAGCACAACACATGCGGCACAATGGGTTTAACTCACTGCGATCCTGACTGCTCTGTAGGACTTGCTGGATGAGACTGGATGTGCCCTGTCAAACCCAGGAATGGGTTAAGCGGTGATCCCAGAACACAAAAGAACATCGTCATACTTCAATCGTGAAAGTTTTCTTCTTTTAATTATCCAGGTATGTGAAAAAAGCAACCACAATATTCATGGAAGCAAGGGAGGTTACAAACAGGATTACTAAGCCGGACGACGACCATTTCGCGCCAATCGGCGCTTCTACGGAGAAACGGCCGTCGTCCGGCTCAGGATTGGTGTTTTAATAGTTTATCTTATCAATAAACTAAATGCTTTTTTTCCACATACCTGGATAATTAAAAGAACAGGGGGAGAGGGTACAAACAGGAAAGATTACTGAGCTGGACGACAGCCATTTCTCCATAGAAGAGCCGTTTGGCACGAAACGGTCGTCGTCAGGCTCAGTGATCCTGTTTGTACCCTTTCACCTTGTTTCCACGAATATTGTGGTTGCTTTTTTCACATACCTGGATAATTAAAAGAAGAAAACTTTTGACAATTGAAGTGTGCCGCTGTTCAGTGTTCTCGGATGGCATTAACTTACATGTGCATGCTGGTGATAATACATCTGGAAAATTGTTGTCCTTTACATTGATAATCCCACCAACAACAAGCCCTGGCACTATTAAAACTGTGCTGCACTGTGCAAGATAACAAAATGAAATGTAACTGGTTAGCACTTTGATACATAGTTTTCTGGGTTTTTTTATAAGCACATAAAACGCATTTAATGCAAATTGGCATTAAAGAATAGTATTTTCCTCCTAATATACACTAATATGTACAGTATATATTATATGTACAAAACACTAAATAGATAATTGCTTGCTTGAGTTGTTAATAATGGAGAAATATAAGAATCAAGCGGAGCTGCTTATAAGATAACAGCCCGACTCAGAGAGCTGTGTCTTCCACTGCATATAACATAATTACATTGACATTTTCAGGTCACCCCATGTATAGTAAGGGGACGTTTTTCTCTTGTGTTATGTTATATTATGTATATGGCTTGGCTGAGCTTTGGAAGGGCTATTTACTGCAGAACACATACATTTTTGCTTTGAGGCATTGTGATGTGTCACAATATGAATTGCACAGCTGCCTTATCCAGTTTACACAGTGACCATTATGTGAATTGTGAAGACTTTTCTATGCATGTCAGAGAGCAGTGATTCACTACTCTGCAGATTATAGACCCTTCTTCCAATAAACAAGCATGCACTCTGTAGTGCTAATATAGTACTGAGATCTATCCATCCATACCAGCACACAGTGCAGGGCAGCTGGTACTGCCATGTGAGGTCCTAGACCTGGCCTTCTCTGGCGGCAGTCCCATAGACAATGAATGAGTAGAGCATGTGCATCTTTGCTCTTCTCACGTCAGGGTTGTACAGCCCCTGGGTTCCAGAGCCCCGATCTTGGGATCACTGGGAAGCCAACAGTTTTGTCATGATTCTCTTGTGGCTCTGTTCTCTGCAGAGTCATTGTGTTCTGTGTCTTTTCTCATTGTCTGTATTCTCCAGGTCTGTTCCTCATGGAAGGGGCCTATTTGGTCTTGCCTCGTTCCAGGCAATCATTCTGCCTTATCTTGGAGCCGTTTCACTCGGAACGCCGCCAGTGATAGTTCCTGCCCTACAGTGTACGTTTCTGGTTCCCGTGAGCTGATCTGATCTTGTCCTGTTACCTAGTTTTCCATTCCCTGTTCCTTTGCTTCCCTTGCCTTGTCTCTACTTCCAGCCTCCCTGACCTCTGGCTTGTTTTGTGACCCTGACTCCTCTTGCTCCTCTGTATTTATGTGTCTTCTCGGCTCAAGACCCCGGCTTGTACTCTGACCATGGCTCTGCTCCCCTTCTGTACCTGATGCTACTTCCTGGCTCAGTGACCAGCGGCTTGTACGTGACCCCGGCTTCTCTTGCTCCTCTGTACTGACATGACTTTCCGGCTTCTGACTCTCAGCTTGATCAACTACCCTGCAGACCATCCCCGCTTGGGTATTGGTGACCCCTAGTGGGCTTGTGCCTTACCACACCTTGATACTTGACATCATTCTAGCGCCCCCTGGTGGTGACATCATTCTAGTGTACCTGCACCCCCTAGTGGTTATCGTCACAAGTTGGGCTTCTAGTAACCAGGAAATTATCCCCTATGATTATTTGGGGAATATATTTCTTTAAAAGAACCCCTATGACTGGGTAACTGGGAATGTAGTAATCACAGTTTTGAACTCATGGACATTTAAGTCTTTAACTAGGGATGAGCAAACCCCAACTGTAAAGTTTGGGGTTCGTACCGGACACCTAGTGTCCAGTGCTCAAAACCAAACACCAACTTCTACTGAGCAAGCAATCAACAAGCTTTTCAGCTGATCCGGCCTGTATAACCGTTGGATCACGGGTAGTGCAGCCATTGCATTTTGACTAGGGACAGGATGCTGCTCGAGTGCGGGACAGTGTTAGCTTACTCCTCTGTCTGCATACTCTGCATACTCATAAAAGAGGCCCTGTGGCCACTCTGCACCAGGGTCTTTGAGGGTGTTCTTAAAATAATCTGGTGGGCACTCTCAATCTATATTCAAGCCATGTAATACTGTATACTTTTCTGGAATGCAAATGTGCTGCACCTGCAGTGGTCGAACCGCTCGGATCCGGGGTTTGCTGTGGCTCGAGGTTCTCCGGACCCAGGGGCTCGCGGCCACTTCAAATGGAAAGGGGGCTATTTACAGGGAATAAGAGTTTGTGACGCCACCCATGGTTCGCGGTAAGGGGAGTACCGCCATTGCCGATGGGAGTACCCGGGGGAGATGGAGTGGGTCAGCCAGATGACAATCCCTCCACGGGTAGGGGAGGCCCCGGTACTCTGGATGATGGAAGTGTACGGGAGTGTGGTTCAAGTTGGAAGCAGGGGAGGACAGCATACTCACTCAGGCGGTGTTGGTAGTGATGCGACCGTAAAGCAGACTTTGACACAAAGGTAAACCAAGTCTCTGGGTGCCGCTGCCACTTCAGGGGAGCTCGTCCGGGCGTCCGCTCCTTTTGGTATTGCTGATGATCTGTACCTTGCCTCTTTGCACTGAATTTTAGTGTTCGTTGTGACCCTTATGCTTGAAGCTTTCAGGGTCCCGCTCCCCACTGTTAAGTAGTGAAGCTGTGCTCTCGATGGCTGACACTTGGGATTTCAGTGGGCCGCATAAGCTGGAAAGCCCTATCCCCCTCGTTGTGTTGAGGCCTTCGATCTCTGACCTCTTGGGGAAAGTTCATAAAGATACTTTCCTCCACAGGTTAATTATCAGGTTGCGTGAAGCTACTCCCTGATCTAGTGTCCAGTACCCCGCCGTGCTCGGTATCGGTTCGGTTACTAGGTACTCCGGTGCCGACCGTTCCCCTAAACTAAGCCTGGCACCTTTCTCCAATAGCCTGCGACCGGGTCTCCGACTCCTTCAGTCCCAGACCACCATCTGCGACCTAGCCAACTCCTGTCAGGGAGCTCCAACTCCCTCTAGCTCCTCACTGTCTGGGAGCTACCACTGAACTAACTCCGCCCCTCCCACCAGTCTGTCTGACCCCTAGGCGGCTGTTCCAGCTAGACCACTCACTGGTGTGCCTGACAGGGTGTGGTGTGAGGTGTAACTATGATTTGCATGCTGATGGAGCAATACCAAAAGCTCCCAAAGAGTGAGGAGCTGGAAGTAGCAGCACCCTGGAGTTGAGCGGTAGCCCTCAGAGATTGAGGAGCTAGGGGGAGTTGGAGCTCCCTGGGAGAAGTTGGCTAGGTCGCAGACGGTGGTCTGGGACCGAAGGAGTCGAAGACCCGGTCGCAGGGTATTGGAGAAAGGTGCCAGGCTTAGTTTAGGGGAACGGTCGGCACCGGAGTACCTAGTAACCAAACCGATACCGAGCACGGCGGGGTACCCAGTGCCGGTTGACCCGGCCTAAACGGCCGTGGGATCCGGTTTGCCCCCGGCCACCGAAAGTGTGGCGCCTCTGAGGATTCCATCACCACAGAGACATTGCACCTCAGCCAGAGGTGTGATGTCCCATCCTAGGTAAGGACAAGGGTACATACTGGTTCACAGGCAAATCTACATATACACCCATTGCTAGTCATATACAGGGACCAGAGATAGTGGCAGCTACCCCAGTGCTGTAGTCAGGGGGGGCCGTAAGACCCATCTCTCCTCCCATGGGGTGGGGGCCTAGCAACAAGAAAAGTGGGAGGAGCCAACTAGAAGGTGAGAGTAGAAACAGGAAGTTCAAGGAGGCGGTCTGCGTGAGGCAGAGGAGAGTGGTAGTTGGAAGGGAGAGTGGGCTGAGACAGTGAAGAGAGAAGGATCCTGGGGCGCAGCTAGGCCCAGGTGACACCACAGACAGAGAAGAGAGGATCCCAGGGCCACAGAGGGGCATATTTGCTCGTGGCCTGCTCCACAGGAAGATCGGGTGGAGGGATCTGGCTGCATTCGGGGACGGTCCCCAGACAGAGGGAAGAAAGACATTTCCTCATAAAGTAACACCGAAGGCCCGGGGTGGTTTCAAGCGCCCAGGGCCACAACCTGACGTAAATTCCCTGGAAAGAGGGCAAGATTCCAGTCAGGCAAGCCCCTTTGACCAGATTCTATGGTAGAGGCCAAGACAAGTTCATCTATCAAAGTCAAGGCTGTGAAGCCAGCCAAGGAAAGAGACCTAAAAGTGGTGCACCGGTATTAACCCTAAGAATTACCTGGGATCGGCGGAGGCACCGGATGGCGGATTCCAGCACTCCAACGGCAACCAGTCTGCTGCAGCCCTGGCAACAGTGAGTAAAAGACCTTGAACTGCAACCTCTGGTGTCACTTCCTTTATTCCGCGCTGCACCGCATCATTCACAAAACCATCAAAGACTCTTACAAGCACCAACAGTTGCCCCGGGGTACTGTTCCACCTGTGGGGAGCAGAACCACCATAGCTGCCATTACATCAGCCCCGGAGACCCTATCCAGCAGCGGCGGCTCCATAGCCGCAATCCACAGGTGGCGTCACGAATATATATTTCCACAAACTTTATTATTGATCATCACTCCTCCATACCACATCATTAATTGACTCCACCAGGGTCACGGAGTTGGGCCTCGCCACCGCTGACTACCCTGAACTAGTCCGGCCCGACACCGAGTCACCCAAAGCCCTGGGGTGGACGAGTCACAAGCACTCAGTGGCACCGGCGGTATTCCCCTTACCACGAACCATGGGTGGCGTCACGAACTCTTATCCCCTGTAAATACCCTCTTTGCATTTGAAGTGGCCATGAGCCCCTGGGTCCAGAGACCCTCGAGCCACAGCAGACCCGGGATCCAAGCGGTTTGACCACTGCAGGGCCAGCTTACCTACAGGAGACCAACCAGCTGCTTATATAGTACGTGATGGCAGTACAAACAACAGGTACTTGTAAGGTGGTCCCTCCCCGATGCCCGGAAAGCGGTCCATACATCAATCCCCAAAATGGAGCCATTGGATGACGTTGAGACCTACCTGGCCATGTTTGAGAGAGTGGCCGAGAAGGAGAGGTTACCCCAGGACTAATGGGCAGAAGTCATCACTCCGTTTTTAACATCAGGACCCCAGCAGGTTTATTTTGACTTATCGGCTGAGGAAGTGGTGGATTACGCAATTGTCAAGGGTGAAATCTTAGCATGACTAGATGTAAATATGTTGTTGCGGGCCCAGTGGGTGCATCAGTGGGATTTGAAACCCTTCCATGCCAGTAAGGTCCCAGCCAGTATTATGACTTATTGCGTCTGATACAAAAGTGGTTGCAGCCCACTGCTTTGGTGGACTGAATAGTGGCTGATAAATTCTGGAGGGCTGTACCACATTCCCTGCAACACTGGGTCGGACAGACATCCCCTAATAATGCGTTCCAGATGGTTGACCTTATAGAACAGTACAGGTCTACTGAGGAGCTCCAGGGTGGGCCTCCGGGGAGGGTGGCAGGAAACCCCAAATGTCCCCACCCCCATCCCATCAAGCAGAGCCAAAAAGAGACACTCAGAATGTATCCTGCTGGAAACAGGCCCCAATAGTCTGCTAGCATTGCCAGGAGCCCAGCCATGTAAGGGTCGACTACCCCACTTTGCTGAGAATGGACACAAACTTTGGGTACCGTCAGTCCCTGTAAGCTAAAAGGGTCTGTGTGATTGGCACCCCAGAGTAATCCAGTGATGGACATGCATGTCATGTTGAGGTAGAGGGCACCCCGGCTATGGCCCTAACGGATTCAGGCAGCCTAATGACCCTGGTGTTGGCCAACTGGTATCACTCTCTAAGTTCAATAGACGGAAAGCAGGTTTGTTATGTGTCCATGGGGACTTCAAAGACTATCCTGCCACACTGGTAATGATAAACACATCAGCTGGGAAGCAATACCATGAGGTGGGAGTGGTTTCAAATCTGAACTACGAACTTTTAGTTGGGAGGGTCTGTCCCTTATTTTCTGCTTTATGGCTACTATCGTGTCACCTGGTAAACGTGAATTAGCATGAATGTCAGCCCTGTTGCATTGTAAAGAAGTGGTGCAAGTACCTTGTGTCCCTAAGGAAGAGGTGCAGACTATAAGGGGGACCTCCACTCCCGTGGAAGTGGTAAACAATAAGGCACACCAGCCGGGTTGGCAAAAACAGAAACAGGTCTGCCATATCAATTTGCAAAAGCCCAGGAAGAATATGGAATGCCTTGATGGGGATAACCCGCTGTCTGATTTCCCTACAGGGAAGACTCCATCACCAACAGAGGTTTTCACTAAGCTGACGCTACCTACTTCTGTAATCCAGTGTGTTATTGTCACTGAGCCCTAGGCCAAGGTTCAATTAAAGCTGTATTGGGTGCCTGTGGCTCAGTGGCAAGCCATTCTGGAGGAGGTGAAATTGAGGCTTCAACTGCGGGTCACTAAAGGGTTCCGAAGTGAGTGGGATAGCCCAATAGCCCACTGTATGGCGTTTGTCCACCCCCTCAGGGTTGAAAAAGTGGGGATAACACACAGCTGCAGGATTAGCACAGCATAAATAGGCAGCCAGAACTTCTCAATGAGGTCAGTGGTTGGGTTGGAAAGCTGAAGCAGGTTCTGTGGGAATGATATACCTGAATTGACTGGTATCTCCAAAATCTTTGCTATGCTTTTTGACAAGCTGGACTTTTACGTTGCATTCTTGTCTAAAGTAAGACTGTGCATTTTTGTTTGTAGTCAGGGTGAAAAAAACTCTGACTTTTTGGACTGTAAAACTGTGTGTCCCTCTTTACTATGTCCCTGCCATTGCCTACCAGAGCTGATTCCCTAAACTATTCATATGTAAATATTCATAGTTTTCTTGCCCATAATGTGATGCATTATGCAGTATGTTTCATATATTTTGATCTGGCTTCCTCAGGGGCTACAGTATACTGAACAATTGTCCCACAGGGTTTTAAATATTCTGCATACCAATTATGTGAGGGGAGAGCAGCCAATGGGATCCAATCAAATTAGCAAATGTGCACACCGGTCCGTAACCATTAAGGCAGACAACTCATGACCGGAAGCTGAAACACGCTACCATTGTCGTCTGACCATACTGTTGTTGAGAAATCTGTGAGGGCACGAAGTGGCAAGGTGCGCATGCACACATCCTTGAGTTTTCTGACACCAATAGCAATCATGGAGCGCCCCATAAAGACACTGCCATCGTCATGTCTCACTATAGGCACCAAGCATTTAGAAAATGAATTCAGAAAAATACTTGATATCTACATTTAAACATGGTGGTGACAGTGTCTTATGTGGGGCTGCATGAGAGCTCCTGGTGTCGGGAGCTACATTAAATGGGCATCATGAATGATGAACGAGTGTGAAACAGTCAAAAATCGGTGATCTGTGTCATGTCGGTCATTTTCATAATGTCGGTGCGTCCGCAGGTACGATGTTGTTTGTCGTTCCTGCAGCTCCACACATCGCTGTGTGTGAAGCCGCAGGAGCGACAAACATCTCCTTACCTGCGCCCGCCGTCCACCGGCAATGCGGAAGGGAGAAAGTGGGCGGGATGTTTACATCCCGCTCATCTCCGCTCCTCCACTTCTATTGGCGGGTCGATTAGTGACGTCGCGGTGACGCTGAACGCACCGCCTCCTTGAAGGAGGGAATCTTCGGCAGTCACAGCGACGTCGCCGACCACGTAAGTGCGTGTGAAGCTGCCGTAGCGATAATGTTCGCTACAGCAGCTATCACAAGATATCGCATGTGCGACGGGGGCGGGTACTATCGTGCTCGGCATCGCTATCATCGGCTAGCGATGTTGCAGCGTGCAAAGTACCCCTTAGAGAAGATACTACAATCACTTCATGCCCTTGGTAGACGTGCATTTTGCCAACATGACAATGATCCAAAAGACATCTGTTGAATTTCTGAAGAAGAACAGGTTGAAAGTGATTCACTGGTCAAATATCTCCTGATCTGAACCCAACTGAGCACCTGTGGGTGATTCTGAAGGGAGAAGTTATCACTCTCCATCCAGCATCCTGGCTGTAAAAGAGGTTGTTGTTGGAGGATGAATAAAGACAGATGTTGTAATATGTCACCAACTTGTTCATTCGCTGCCTAGAAGACTTAAAAATCATGGAGGTCACACAAACTCCTAGATGTAGTAGTTTTTGATGTGGGGTGTACTCATTCTTACTTACCAGGGGGTGTTCTCATTTCTGCGGAGCACAGTATATAGTATAGTGGTAGTGTGTTTACGTGGCATTGTGATAGTATGTCCGTATAGTATACATGTGTTGCTCGGTAGGGTTTATAGCCCTGGCGGTGTCGGTGCGGCTCAGAGGTTAATGTTATAATGTGTTTACCACAATGCGGGTCTTTGTTTTGTTCTTAACTACAGATCACAGTGTGAGTCGGAGGTGCACATTATGGTACGAGGACATAGAGGAGAGGCTGGTGGGCTGGAGGCATTTTTGCATAAAGATCGCACGCTGCAGCCTTCTCTCATTGTTCGCTTTCACAGTTGCCATGGAAACAAGAGCAGCTGCTAGATTATAGGGCTGGCGTAGCTGTGTTTCACAGGCAGCGCAATCTTCTTGTGTGTCCAGTTCATGTGATCTGCCAGCTAATCACCCTCCTGCTGCCGCCGGTGTCACACCAGACTGTGCCGGATAATGTTTACTAACATTGCCCACATGGCTCCCTTTTTATAAAGCTTTGCCCAAAATATGTCAGTACAAGTGGATTGCCAGGCAATTCGCCAACCTGTCTACTGAAAAAAAAAAAGAGGAAAAAAAAAAATTTACCATCCTCTTTGATTTTCTCTCCCTGCAGTGTGATTTGTTCCAGGGACTCATTGAAGAACCCAAAATCCATTCTACAGGGGTGTAATCAGAATGAGGGACGATAAAGAAGAGAATAAATCACGGGTTCTAAACCAGAACTAGAATGCAAAATAGCCAAATATTTGAATTCTGTCGTCAGTTACTCACAATTTTCGGGTTATTCACGAAGAACCGTCATTGTTTACCTCTAGTGAATACAAATCGGTCCTGGTCTTCAAAGTAAACGGAGATGTTTTTATTGAATGGCAGCAAGCAGAGATCTAAACCAAAAGGAAATGATACCCGAAATATATTGAAAAATTGTGTAACTAGATTTCCAGTGCCCCACGGTGCAGATGGTTAACCTACTCGTTGCCGGGTCGTTGAGGGTCGGGTCAGGCGATGTCACGGGTGGCCTTGCCCGGTTCTGTTTCCCTAAGGTGGGCAGTAAACGAAGGGAAAGCAGAGTGATTGGGGAAAGTTTGTCGTGACGCCACCTGTGGTATGCGCTCAGGGTGTAGCCGCCACTGCAGAATTCCTCAACGGGGCAGGTGTTATGGCAGCCGGGATGGTGTCGTTCCCACAGGTGGAGCGGGCCCCGGGTGGATGATCAGGGGTTGGCAGTCCCTTTGAAGCAATGGAGCATGGGGCGACAGTGTTGCTAATCAGAGTCTCAGTCAGCAACTGCGGTTCCAGGTTCTTTTTACTCACTGATTTAAAGCTGCACCCAGGTGCTGGTCTCTGTCGTCGTGGGCTCCGGTCAATCCCAAGCAAGTAAAGGGGCCACCACCCATGTCTGAAGAGCGAAAAAGAGAGAGTGTCCTATTCCTAGAATGTCCCCCTCTGCAGTTAGGAACCCGGACTGAGCTCCGGCTCCAAGCCCCGGGCCTAGTGAAGTCCAAGAGTTCCAGGAGCGTCTTGTCAGAACTATGGTCCCGACTCATCTGATTTATGTGAGTGTATTGCGCCTACTTCTACCCCCAAGTGGACCCTGACCCCAGGTGGCTGGCTTCAGTGACCAGGGAAGTCCCATTCATCGTGGTGGCCACCCACCTGCCTACCCTGAGCCATCCCACCCTGTGAGATGGCTCCTAAGCTGTATATAGAGTGTGAATGTGGAACACCGGTGATTAACCCCTCCTTACCTCAGATGGATACCACACCTTAACTGAGGTGCAGTACCCTGTGGCGACCAGAGCCTCAGGGGTGCCACAGTTTTATTACCATGAGCTTTTTCTAGCCTGGGCTGGTCTGGCTGCTCAGAAGCATTTTGTTGGTTTAGTTTCTATTCAATGGGATCCCTAACCTCATTATAAAACAGGGTGATGTGGTGCAGTGTCCTTTGAAATATAGTATTGTAGGTAGAATGGTACCTTATTGGTAGAATGGTACTCCATGCATTTTGTCCTTTAAACAATTTTGTTTTCAATGAGGCAATGAGCTTGATGGTTTCAACAATCTCATTATCATGTCTCCACCGGAGTCCACTCCTTCAACTTCTCCTTCAATCACCAGGCGCCGCCGTATTTCCACCATGGACAGTGCTGTGATAGGGGAGGAGTCAGTACCAGTGGCTCTGGTGGGCGCAGGCTACGCCCATCCATTAAGCTGTGTTTCACTGGGACCTGCAGTACAACTGGCTGACTGTGGTGGCATGTGCCTTCCAGCTGAAGTTACCACCTTTCAACCATGGCCAATGGGAAGGCACCACACCCTTCTTATTCCTCCTCCTGTCTGCAGGTCGCCGCTAGATATAGTCTTGTAGTATAACTACTGTGCCTTTAGTTCATACCCTGCTATTTTGACTTTTTGATCCCTGTGTTTTTGACCTCTGCCTGCTCTCTGACTACTCTCCTCCCTGCCATTTTTTGTACTTCGCTTCTATTTACGGTTTGACCTTTGCCTGATATCCTGACCACCCTTTTGCTTGCCAATTTTATCCCTCCTGGTTTTGGATCTGCGTGACGACGTCTCTTTCCTGGACTGCAGCCTTCCATAGGCAGCGATCTCCTGGACCTTGTAATTCCAGATCCATGTACAGGTGTCAAAGGGTTCTCAGGATCCTGCTGAGTGGGCAGCTTACCTCTAGTCTGTCCGTGACAGTCATCCTGAGACTGTGATCCCGGGCACACATCACACTCACATGAGGCAACAGGTCTGATTTGAAAAGAGGCAGACAAATAGTAATTGCAAAAGTGGGATGAAATTTGTGAAAAATGTACAAACACTTATGACAGTCTGAGTGGAAGAGCCTTGTACACTTTGCACATTCCTGTAAACTACTCTTCATAGTTAGAGCATCATAGTCCATACATAGGGGACCCTCACACTCACAGTACTTCACACACTGCAGTGCTGCAATTTTACAGAATTGATTGTATTGTGAGTGCAGTAAAATACAACACAACTTGGCTGCAATGTGAGAACGCAGTCTAAAGGTCGCTTTACACGCTGCGACATCGCTAGCGATAGCACCCGCCCCCGTCGTTCGTGCGACATTTGGTGATCGCTGCCGTAGCGAACATTATCGCGAACATTATCGCTACGGCAGCGTCACACGCACATACCTTTTCAGCGACGTCGCTGTCACCGACGAACAATCCCTCCTTCAAGGGTGCGTTCGGCGTCATAGCGACGTCACTGCGACATCACTAAGCGGCCGCCCAATAGCAGAGGAGAGGCAGAGATGAGCAGGCGGAATATCCCGCCCACCTCCTTCCTTCCTCATTGCTGGTGGATGCAGGTAAGGAGATGTTCGTTGTTCCTGCGGCGTCACACATAGCGATATGTGACGCCGCAGGAACGACGAACAACCAGCGGCATGCACTACCAACGATATTTGGAAAAGGAGCGACGTGTCAACGATCAATGATTTTTGACGTTTTTGCGATCGCTGATCGTCGCTCCTTGGTGTCACACGCTGCGATGTCGCTAACGGCGCCGTATGTGCGTCACTAACGACGTGACCCCGACGATATATCGATAGCGATGTCGCAGCGTGTAAAGCACCCTTAAGTCTCAATCCTCCTCTTTGCCTGTGAACGTGGGCTGTTCTCCTTCACTTAATTGCAGCTCAGCATGGGTTTCTTGCTTGCTCCACTATGGCCCATACTAAGTCCTAGGATGTTGCATCTTGAAGAAGAGTGCTACTCACCCCCACTTGCTAGCTAGCTGCAGTTCAGACATTTCTGTTATGCAGCACAGCTTATCCTTTCTATTTTTTGTGGCATCTGCTTGGATCTGACCTCAACTGCTTGGAAAGTCCTATGCTTTGTACAAAACTAAGGAAATGTGAAGGCACATGCTAAAGCCCATCCTACAGTGCCCTTTGATTTAATCATGCTATCAGAAAAGCAGTACACATAGATAAAAGATACAGTACAAACCCCTCATTTTTCCAATTGATACTACTAAATCACATCTGATTGACACCCCACATAAGGCTTTTCTTTATTTTGGCATATTTCTTATATAATACTCCGTAGTTGTGGCATCACTACTTTTTCTCATGACCTTCTCACATCACACAAATTTAACACATCACACAGAATAAAATAGCTTTAGTATAAAACGGTATTACACACTAAACATGCCTAACTGAAAGGACACTGCCTTGTAATAGTACAGTGCACAGATGGCATAAAATAATCCAGCATAGGGTGTGGTATATAATCACAATTTCATAGGTGGCAACTGCCAGCAAGAAGATATAGTAGTCCTGGATGGACACTTTAGAAGAACATAACCAGTGGGATCCATGATCTTAATTTTGTAAGTGTAAGGTGAACTGTTTTCAAACCTTACTTCCCTTTGGATTCTGTATGAACATGTAGCTTGGCTCGGGGCAATAGTCGTGGGTAAGGTTCTCTTCTCTGGTTCCCTGGCATGAAAGATGAGGTTGTGTCTGGGTGTGTGGATTTTCACTAGTGGGGCTGCCATTAACTTTGGTTGGCCAGGACCAGTTTGTACACAATTCACAGAGAGACCACCACTTCTTTAAAAAACATTATTTTGCTGAACAGAAGTTTAATGACAGCGAGTACATACAGTATCTTCTCAGATGTTTCGTTATCACTACAGAGTATTTCCAAGCATATTTCCTCAGCACATTCCCTCTCAAATATTCCTTCTTCCCTTAGTCCTGTATGTTCACTACCACCCAGCTCAGCACAATAGAATAGTCCAAGAAAGTCATCCTGGTCTCCCATCTTCTCCATCTTCAAGTTATTGTGCCAATATGACTATACCGGTCATACAGCATTCTGGCGCTACAAGAACTCCCACCCGGGAATCTCTTTTCATCTCTCGTACTATTCCTTCCTGGCCCATTCTTAAGAGCTATAAGACACTGGGTGCCAAACTGCAGAACGTTTATCTGCAAGATCTCTCTCAATTTGTATCATGGTTGCCCTCTTTGTTCTTCAACCCATAAATGGCAGGATTCTTGAGGTTTCAGTCACTTCTCGCTCTTTCTTTCAATCACCCTATCAGGGTCCTTAGTCTCCTGTTTTCTCCTCAGGATACCAACTTCATGCGGGTCTGCTGAAGCTCAGACCTAAGGTCTATCTCTGTCGCCGGCTGGGCCCTGTCTGATGTTCTAACTGTCTCTTTCCCTGTACATTCAGGAACAAAGTTGATGTGGAACTATTACTGCGCTGCTGAAGATATGACATAAATCCAGGAAGACTGAGTGAAGGTGGTTTTATTCAACATGTTTCAAAGTGTCACCCCACTTCTTCATCAGGAAATCCACCGATAGCAGGGATATCTTTCCCTGTACCCTAGCTTCTCCCACTTTGAGCTACTCCCAGCTATTAAATGTTGCTGTCTGTGATGTCAGCATAACACACACAACATTACACAAGTAAACATTACAGAACACATAGCACATTACCTTCACAATAATGCATGACATAATGCGCATTAATGCAATCAGTGTCTTTAGGGCAACGTAACGACAAGTCCACATCCTTAGAAACATATCCATTTTTTATCCCTCTGATCTGTCTCCCAAAGATCTTTTCAAATCAACCCCAAGAACTGGAGATTTGTGCCAAGGGTGCCGTGCGTGGTCTACCCTGTGACTGGCCTTGGTTGAGAGATATACAGTATCTGGGCGTTTGTTGATTGGTAAAGTATCAGTGGTCTGAGGCAGAAGTGGCTTGTCCATTGCAAGAGGGATGGTGGGCTTTAGCCCAAAAAGGGTAATGGGGGAGCCTACAGAATATGCTGCACATAGGGTCACCTATCACTCTTTAGAAGAGCAATTCAGAAAGAATTATCCCCTTGATATTGTAGAACAAGAACAAAATAAAGGAAATAAGAGTAGCAGGGTGGCAGGGACGTAACTATAATAGGTGCAGTGGTTGCTAGGTGGGCACCAAAGGTCCTTTTGGCCTATATGAAAAGACTAATACTATTAAAGACTTGCAATAGATGGGAGTCCCATTGGAGCTTTTGCACTGGGTCAAATGAACTTCAAGTTACAACACTACAGGTTGGGTTAGTTTAGCTGTAGATTGGGGGGAGTTTGTGGAAGTTGCAAGAAACATTAAAAGGGGCCATTGTGATTTGGTTGGTTCTAAACTCCCTAAGGAGCGTTCCCTCCCTGGAAAGGGTACACCTAAGACCAATGGGGACCATGTGGAACATTAGTCTGATAGGGACTTATAAACTAAGTGTAGCAGAGAGTTGATTGCCCAAAAGACATGCAGCCTTGTTAGTTTGGTGCTGTGAAGCAGTGGACTGACATGTGGCGGGATGGGTCATTGTGGATGTGCTCATCAGAAAAGGGCATGGAAATGGTGACCCATAATCTTTGTTCAAGCTGGGAGTTCTTCAAAGTAGTATGAAGTAAATAAGATCTGAATGAACTTCTGGCACCAACAGTGACCTGTAAAGGCCGCTTTACACGCAACGACATCGCTAATGAGATGTCGTTGTGGTCAGGGAATTCGTGTCGCACATCCGGCCTCGTTAGTGACGTCGTTGTGTGTAAAACGCACGAACGACCGTTAACGATCAAAATTACTTAATCGTTGATCGTTGATGCGTCGTTCATTTCTCGATTATCGTTGCTGTTGCAGGGCGCAGGTTGTTCGTCATTCCTGCGGCAGCACACATCACTATGTGTGACACCGCAGGAACGAGGAACATCACCTTACCTGCGGCCGCCCACAATAATGAAGGAAGGAGGTGGGCGGGATGTTCGTCCCGCTCATCTCCGCCCCTCCGCTTCTATTGGGCGTCCGCTTAGTGACGCCGCACGAACTGCCCCTTTAGAAAGGTGGCGGTTCGCCGGCCACAGCGACGTCGCTAGGCGGGTATGTGTGATGGGTGTAAGCGATGTTGTGCACCACGGGCAGCGATTTGCCCGTGACGCAAAACCGACGGGGGCGGGTACGCTCGCTAGCGATATTGAT
Organism: Anomaloglossus baeobatrachus; assembly: GCF_048569485.1. Lineage (NCBI taxonomy): Eukaryota > Metazoa > Chordata > Amphibia > Anura > Aromobatidae > Anomaloglossus > Anomaloglossus baeobatrachus. Next base: position 632,235,807 of record NC_134355.1, read on the forward strand.
AGCGATATCGCTGCGTGTAAAGTGTCCTTAAGAGTGAGAGTCCTAACAATGATGAATTTTTCTCTCATTGTGGAACAATCAAGCAATAGTGACACCCAGTGTTAACTGCTACCACCAAGCATTTGTGCCTCCATGAAATTTGTAAACTTTCAAGAGCTGTGCCCTTTCTATAAGCGGCAAATACCAGCTGTGTTACACAGGCGACATCTGCTAGTAACAGCAACGACCAGAACTAGCTCCAATCACTGCTGTTTAACCCCTTGAATGCCACTGTCAATCACTGACAATGCATTTACGTTACACAACCAGAGTAGTATGCTTGGCAGGATTATTGAGGGCCAATGAATTGCTATGGCAGCTGGGGTCTGCTGAAGACCCCCATTGCTGTGATTTTTGTGTTCATATGAAGTCCAGCTTCATCTTCATAGGAGTTCATTATTTTATCTATAAACTACAATGCTGTAGTATTGCAGAATATAGAAGTTCTCAAACTATCACAAATTCAAGTCTCTAGTGAAACTTAACAAAAAGGTAAGAAGTAAGAAAAAAAAATTACAAAATTATAAAAAAACAACAAAAACTGAATGTGTTTCATCCCACTTTTCCCAGTTAAAAATAAGGAAATTAAAATATTAAAAAAAAAAAAAACACTTGGTATCACTGCACCCATAAGTCAGCTTTATCAAAATATCAAATCTATTAAAATAAGCAGTAAATATAGTAAAGAAAAAAAAAATCAAAAATCTATGATTTTTAGTTGCCACAAGTCCCCCACCTTCAAGATGCAATAGAAAGCAATAAACAATTTGTATGTATCCCAAAATGGTATGAACAAAAAACATCACCTTGTCATTCAAACAACAAGCCCTCAAACAACTAATTCTGTGGAAAATGAAAAAAGTTACAGGTCTCAGAAAATGGCGACACAAGCCAAAATATTTATTGTAGTGATTACAATATTATTACCACTAAAATAACAAATAACGAGACAAGTTTGGAATTGCCGAATAAATAGAGATAATAATGTTGTAGGGTCATTTTTACTGCATGCTAAACACTGTAATAGTGAGGGGATCTCTAGGGACAGGGGAGCATAAACTGGCACTCAGGTTAGGGGAACCCTGGCTGATCCTGATCCCAAGGGTTCAGCTGAAGGCGGCAATGTTTGGGCTGCCTTCCTTTCCCTATCTCTTGAACAACCCTAGTAACCCCAGCAAGGACCCGTAGAAGCGCAGGTTGCGCGAAACGGCCGTCGTTATCCTGAGTGACTCCATCCGCATGACATTAACATTAACGGACCTTCTTCAATAAAGTGGATTTTTATTTAAGGCGATGACGAGTGCCGCTTTTTTCTCCTCTGCATGAACATATCTTGAACAACCCTAGTCTAGTGGCCCCCCTCCTTCCACCTAGGTGTCACGGCAGTGGATAGAAGCTATACCAGCTGTATAGTACAATACAAAGGGAAGGGGAAAGGACTGCCCTATCACTAGGGAAAGGGGGAATTGGTAACCCCTGACAACAACCGGCAGCTGCTTTCACCAACCCTATACAGGCTCTGCACCTGTCACCGATCTGGAATACCTGGGGCAGATGGGCCCTAAGCAAGCCTGGACGTTATGAGCTCTTCGTCAACACTACTGTCTCTGAAGGAAGACACAAGAGAACAATACATGGGAAACACAAATGCTACGACCTGAGCCAAGGTAGATAGCAAAATTCAAACACTTATCTTGGGGGGCAGCTACCACAGAAGTCTCTGGAACAACAAGAGGAGACAACTTCTGCAGACTGGAGCCAGGAACAACTATAAACCGCCCCCAAACCACCCAAGGGTGAGGTTTATAAAGGAAGTCAGAGGCTGGCAACTGAGAGGAAAAATTGACACATGCTGGCAATCTCTGGAATTTTCTAACACTGGATTGTCAGCTGGCTGTGACACCTCCATGATAGGCCGTGACACATTCATCACATTAGGAGAGGGCCTGGACAGGAGTGGTAAATACCACATAAAAAAACAGACGGGGAAAAAGCAAAGCACAAAGATCAGGATTGCATAAAGCTATCATCGGCATGGGAGGCCAGGCTCCACCATCTTAAGACGGGTAGAAGCGACTGTGATAGATCTCCTGCAACATGTGACTGCAGCAGCAATCCACAGGCTAGTAGAAATTAATACCTGCAAGCCCAATTACAAACAAGAGCACAGCTGGTCGACGTCCGAGCCGGTCTGTGCAACTCAAAAGCAGCATCGTGTGGTGTCTCCGACTCTGCTGTGTGAAGAGCATTAGAAGTAATCCTGACACTCGGTAAGTTTTTCAGACGCCGTGTAGCAGTACTAACAAAACCAAAAGTAATACAATGACAGAATTTAGTTTTTTCTACCATTCTATTTCTACAGTAAATGAAAACTTTTTCGTGTGCTGAAGACTGCTATAAGCCTGACCTGATCAGGAGTCTGACATGTTACTGTACTCTCTCTTGCAATTATCTGCGCTGCGTGTCAGTTGGACATTATCAGGATCAGGATTGAATCGAGATGTTTCCATTCACTGACAACAAGCTGTTTTTGCTGCAGTTGACACCTTAGAGGCATATTCCAATATTTCAGGCTGCGTTTACTTCCATGTGACAAATACATGACTGTCATACCACAACAAATAGCGTCGTTGTAGAATTTGCTTATGCTTGATGTGGCTCCAGTCCATTTTTCGAGGTCTCTTGTCTAAGGATAAAGAATTTCCATGGCCTCCTTCTATCTTCAGCTGCTTTGTGCAATTAGTGCATCCAGAGATATTTACATCAAAATGGAATCATCCAAGAATAAGGATTCTACGTGGAAAACATGTCCGGGCATAACACATGTGCACAAAGCTTTAGAGCCGGGTAGGCAGATGTTGTGCCTCTTGGCTATAGCGGTGTGTGGTGTGCGGGGAGCAGGGGGACAGTCTGTGTGACCCTCACATTTTTCTTCAAGAGAGCGTGACATTCTTGCTGGATACACACAATGTCAGCGTGATACTCTGCTAGGGAAGAAGTAATGAAAAGATGGAACATTTGTGTGATGGGGTTTTTAAGTAATCCGTTAGGGTGCGGTGACTTTCTGAATTTGAGCTGACACCGTAAGAATGCCGGATCCATACATACTAGGAGAGACCTCTGTGGATAAACAATATATTGGTCCTTTGCAGTCCAATATCTCATCATAATGCACAGTTCCACCTGCTTTGGAGGTAGAAGTGGCCCCCTTACCTCTTGTGCCCCTGTACAGTTGTCAGACAAGGAGAAAGTCCAGCGTTAGCCAAAACACTCACCAACAGGGGATACACAACGACAAACAAGGGGTACACCGGGTACACTTTAACAATGGAGGGCCCTAGGACTAGTGATAGGGAAGATGGACACCTCCTCTACTTACCTACAACTGTGCCCTGCACTCCTAGCCAGTTAACCTAACCTACACATGTTCCTCACCTGTCACCTGTCACTGAGCAGGAACCTGAAGCACTGAGAGACCCTCCAATAGTCCCTGGCTAGTGAGTGGACAGGTGAGCGACGCTAACCCCACCACTGCACTGAAACAACACACCAGGAAAACAGGGGAAACATAATAACAGACTGCTGTAGTCAGCACCAAGACTGCAGCCAGCAAAGCAACTTCAGCAGAGGGTTTTCAGCGGCTCCTTAGACCTCCTGGCTCAGCATGCAAATGGCAAAAAGAATAACCGGCACCCTCTGCTGGTAGCAGAGGGTATATAAAGGGACTAGAAGTGGTCTGAAACCGGAAACACGTAAGCTGGTAATGAGACTGCTTGCTGGCAAAGAATACTGACATTAACCCTACAAGTGCCTAAAGAAAGGAAAACACTTAATATTGAGTGTCAAGAATGGAAAATGACTCTCAAGTCCTGAATCTGTCACTACAAAAAAACAGTCATAACAGTAGCTGCAAAGATTGCACCAATGGTATGTTCATTCATATCCCCCCTTCCTATAGACTGTGTAAACCTTCACAAATCTTCCATCAATCCAAAATCATAGCAATCATGGCTAGGTTCAAGCTAACCTAACCACAAGGCACGGATAGCATGTGGGAAAGCCTACAGACACTGATGACAGCTCAATTTTGCTTCTTCTCTGGGTCCCCTCTTCTTTATGCACCCTTGTATAGATTTTTACCAATTTTAAAATTACTTTACTGACATGGGTTTCAGAGGAGGCAGTTACAGCTGGTGCCCATACAGTGCCTTGAAAAAGTATTCATACCCCGTGAATATTTCCACATTTTTTCACGTCACACACAGACTTGCAGTAATAATCTTTTATTGGGATTGTATGTGATATTCAACACAAAGTAGCAAGTATTTCTGAAGTGTAAAGGAATTGATTGGGACAAACATATCACTGGTGTAACCTGTGGAGCCGCACAGAGGCCCAAGTGTTAAGAGGGCCCATCTGCACCTCCAAAAGCAGAAACAATTGCGCATTATGATGAGTTATTGGACAGTAAAGGGCCCATATATACAGTGCCTACAAGTAGTATTCAACCCCCTGCAGATTTAGGAGGTTTGATAAGATGCAAATAAGTTAGAGCCTGCAAACTTCAAACAAGAGCAGGATTTATTAACAGATGCATAAATCTTACAAACCAACAAGTTATGTTGCTCAGTTAAATTTTAATAAATTTTCAACATAAAAGTGTGGGTCAATTATTATTCAACCCCTAGGTTTAATATTTTGTGGAATAACCCTTGTTTGCAATTACAGCTAATAATCGTCTTTTATAAGACCTGATCAGGCCGGCACAGGTCTCTGGAGTTATCTTGGCCCACTCCTCCATGCAGATCTTCTCCAAGTTATCTAGGTTCTTTGGGTGTCTCATGTGGACTTTAATCTTGAGCTCCTTCCACAAGTTTTCAGTTGGGTTAAGGTCAGGAGACTGACTAGGCCACTGCAACACCTTGATTTTTTCCCTCTTGAACCAGGCCTTGGTTTTCTTGGCTGTGTGCTTTGGGTCGTTGTCTTGTTGGAAGATGAAATGATGACCCATCTTAAGATCCTTGATGGAGGAGCGGAGGTTCTTGGCCAAAATCTCCAGGTAGGCCGTGCTATCCATCTTCCCATGGATGCGGACCAGATGGCCAGGCCCCTTGGCTGAGAAACAGCCCCACAGCATGATGCTGCCACCACCATGCTTGACTGTAGGGATGGTATTATTGGGGTCGTATGCACTGCCATCCAGTCTCCAAACGTCACGTGTGTGGTTGGCACCAAAGATCTCGATCTTGGTCTCATCAGACCAGAGAACCTTGAACCAGTCTGTCTCAGAGTCCTCCAAGTGATCATGAGCAAACTGTAGACGAGCCTTGACAGGACGCTTTGAAAGTAAAGGTACCTTACGGGCTCGTCTGGAACGGAGACCATTGCGGTGGAGTACATTACTTATGGTATTGACTGAAACCAATGTCCCCACTGCCATGAGATCTTCCCGGAGCTCCTTCCTTGTTGTCCTTGGGTTAGCCTTGACTCTTCGGACAAGCCTGGCCTTGGCACGGGTGGAAACTTTCAAAGGCTGTCCAGGCCATGGAAGGCTAACAGTAGTTCCATAAGCCTTCCACTTCCGGAAGATGCTCCCAACAGTGGAGACAGGTAGGCAAAACTCCTTCGAAAGGGCTTTGTACCCCTTGCCAGCCTTGTGACCCTCCACGATCTTGTCTCTGATGGCCTTGGAATGCTCCTTTGTCTTTCCCATGTTGACCAAGTATGAGTGCTGTTCACAAGTTTGGGGAGGGTCTTAATTAGTCAGAAAAGGCTGGAAAAAGAGATAATTAATCCAAACATGTGAAGCTCATTGTTCTTTGTGCCTGAAATACTTCTTAATACTTTAGGGGAACCAAACAGAATTCTGGTGGTTTGAGGGGTTGAATAATAAATAAAAAAAAAGAAATAACATTCTTTTTTGCTGCAGTGCATTTCACACTTCCAGGCTGATCTACAGTCCAAATGTTACAATGCCAAGTTAATTCCGAATGTGTAAACCTGCTAAATCTGCAGGGGGTTGAATACTACTTGTAGGCACTGTAGTTCTTGCACAGTGGTCTTCTTGTGTGTGTACCTGCCAGTGGGAAATAATACCTGGTTCTCTAAATATTTTAAAAATATAAATCTGAAAATTGTGACATGTATTTATCTTCAACCCCTTGACTCAATTCTTTGTAGGACCACCATCACAACACTTACCGCTGCAAGTCTTTTGGGTTATGTCTCTACCAGTTTTGCACATTCTTTTTTGCATAAGAGCCCTACTGTAGATCAGTGAGATTTGATGGAGATGCCTGTGAACAGCATTTTCAAGTCTTGCCACATTCTCAATGGGATTTTGAACTGGACTATGACTGGGCCATTCACACACACACGAATAGTCTTCGATCTAAACCATCCATTGTAGCTGTGACAGGATGTTTGCGGTTGTTGTCCTGCTGGAAGGTAAACCTGTGCCCCAGTCTCAAGTCTTCTACAGCCTCTAATAGGTTCTCCTCCAGGATTGCTGTGCATTTAGCGCCAATCATCTTCCTATCATCTCTTGCCAGCTTCCCTCTCCCTGCTGAAGAGAAGCCTCCTCAGAGCAGGATGCTGCCTCCACCATGTGTGATGGTGAGGATGTTTTTTTTAGAGTGATGAGCAGTGTTAGTTGTCCACCACACATAGTGTTTTGGATTTAAGTAAAAAAGTTACACTTTGGTCTCATCTGACAAGAGAACCTTCTTCCATATGTCATGTACAAGACAGCTGACAAACTTCACAAATACTTGCTACATCGAATTGGCAGATCACATAAAATCCCCCAAAAGAACATTTAAGTTTGTAGTTGTAACAAAACAAAATGTGGAAAAGCTGATGGGGTATGAATATTTTTCCAAGGCACTGTATAATGCCATGAATTGCTTGGATCCATGCTGAATGACACCTGTGCCCTTGTTCTGTATTTATCCTAGAGAAACCAGTTTGCTTGTTTTTTGTTTTTTTTTTTTTACTAATATTGGAGTGAAGGTGGCCACTTGTCAGTTTCTGGGTCCCAAAACTTTGACTCTGGCCAAGGGCATAAGCTCTGTTTCAGTTTGCTGAGTCGGCCTATCAGTGCTAGACACATACTTGAAACCTCCTGGATAGCAGCTCTCTCGGGAAGGTTAGTGTGCACGTCGCCAGGATGCTTCATCTTCAAGTAGAGCCCAAGTGCCCAGACTCAAATTTAAAGGAGCAAATGTTTTTACATTTTTGCAGGTGGCCCTATGTGCTTACATGTGATCATCTACCTGGCCCTATATACAGTAAGGTTCACCAAGACACAAACTCATGTCTTGGTATTAAGATGTTTAGTTTTCTTGCCTCCAATGTACTGGTTTCTTGCCTGTGTGCAGCCTCCAGTACTTCTGCTGATTGTTTCTTGGTCTCTTGCCTGCCTATGACCTCCAGTGGTTCTACTACCCATTTCCCGTGTGCCTCACCTGCCTGCTGCACTGACATCCTTAACCTATGTTCCCACTCAGACCTTGGTCTTGTAGGATCCACCTCACCAGGTGAGTCGAAACAGAAATGTCGCGGGCGGAGGAGGGGACGCTGCGCTCTCCCACAGCTCGGGTCCGGCCGCTGCTGCTCGGTGGTGGCTCGAGCGGTGGGCCGGTTCCCGGGGACTCGAGCGGCGTTCCTCGCCCGTGAGTGAAAAGGGGGGGGGATTTGATTGTGGGGGTTTGGTATTGTCCGTGACGCCACCCACGGTTGTGGTGAGATTGGTGACACCACCGCTGCTCTGGACGGGGGATCCCGGGAGCGATGACAGGGAGCAGCCTGGTTGTTAGTTCTCCCCTCCGTGGGTAGGGGGGTTGGTTGTCCCGGGGCCCGGTGATGGGGTAGGGATGGATAGCAGGCGGGTTACGGGGCCTGGTGAGGTGCAGGGTCGCGGGGGCAGCGCTGTGCCGTACGGCACTGTGGTACTCACTCAGCCAATGATGAGGACACAGTTCTCGGTAAAACCCATGGCTGGATGGACGGGTCCCACAGACGGCTGCGGTGTTTCTCCTCCCGGCAGGTTGATGGTGACTGCCTTTCCCTGCACCTGTGTAACGTGTATGGTTCCAATGGGTTCCCACCGGTAACCCGCTCCCCAGCTTGGATGGGTGCTGAAGGAGCCCCTTTTGCCCGCAGGCTCTGGTCCTGGGAACTTTAGCCTTGGCGGTGATTGTGTTTCCCTCTCTCAGTTGAACTTTTGCCTTCAGTCGGGACTTGGCTGCTGGGAAACCCAGGAGGTTCCCTTCGCTAACGGATTTGGCAAATTCACGGCGACTCCTAGCCTTGCCGGGGTCCGTAAGCCCCTGCCGGATGGTGCTGGCTTCTCTTTGCATACCGGTCCGGTACCGCCGGGCCACCGCCCGTCCACGGTCCTTACGGTTGGCTCCAATAGGCCACTCCTGCAGACAGTCACCACCGTCTGCCAACCTTGCTGATGCGTCTGGGCCACACACCCGGACCAACTTCAGGCTTCTCTACTGCCACTTTCCTCCTTCCACTTGTACTTCCAAAACTAATTTGCCCTACTTTTCCCGCCTCCAGGACTGTGAACTCCTCGTGGGCGGGGCCAACCGCCTGGCCCACCCCCTGGTGTGGACATCAGCCCCTGGAGGAAGGCAACAAGGGTTTTTGTCTGACCTCGGTGTGCCTGACCGGGAGTGTGGGGTGTGTTGGTGTTGTGCTTGTGATGTCCTGGCTTGCCCAGAGCGCCACATTCCCCCTTAGTAAAATGCAGACCGTCCGCGGGCTGCCCGTCCATCACCGGCTTTATTTTCACAAACTGGAAAAGATAAATGGTAAACATATTACAAGTATAATAACATCTTCCCACATCGGGAGGCATGGTACTTAAACGTTGCTAAAACAGTTACGGCTTCCGCTCTCTCCCACCCAAGTAACCTGGCCCTGATGCTGCCCCTAAGCAAACAGGCAGCACCCCTTGACCCCAGTCCAGCACCAGTTACCCGAGCGGGTTCTGTCCTTTTCAGGGGACCCACGTCCATGGGGAACCCCTGAAACCCCCGGAGGATCGCCACCGGTTATGGTAGTGGCGGGCCTGGGCCATCACTTCCCTCCAGGCCCATCCTCCAAATCAGCCTCTCCGGAGGTGGTAACGGTTTAGCTAACATTTTTATTTACATGCCACTTAGTTTGTGGTTGCCCTGCCAGTTCTCGGGCTTGTCCGTAGCAGTTTCTACGCATTGATTGCAAACAGTCCCTACGGGGACAACAGTGCTTCGTAGCCAACGGGCTACCACAAACAAAACCGTAGGGTCCCAACGGAGACTTGTCGTAGGGTCCCAACGGGGACTGTCAGCTGGGTCCCAGGGGCCATCCACAACACCTGGCTCCGGTACAGCTTCCTCCTGCAGCTTTCCCACAGTCCACCAACGAACAGCACGAGCCCCCAACGCCACCCACACACAGGGGTGACACTGTCCCACAGGACTCCATTTTCAGCTGCCGATGATGTGGGTACGACTGCTCCTCCAACCAGACTCCTTAGCCTTGAGGGCCGTCTGGAACGTCAGCAGAGTCCCAATGGGGACCGACAGCAAGGTAACCGGAAACCGCTACCATGCTCCAACTTTTCCTTCTTAATCAGCAATCCCGCGGCGCAGCTGCCCTTGCTGCCGCTCCCGGTGCGGAGCACTTTCTGCTTGCTCCGGTTCAGGCGATGTGGGGGACGGGCCCAGCCGGAGTCCCCCTGTGCCAGCTACGACCGGTACCTTCGGTAATGAGGGACCCCGCTGTGACATGGCCTGCTCTGCCTCCTGGCAGCTGCATCCCCGCCGTGCCTCCGGTGCATCTTTGCTGACAGGCTCAGCCTTCGGCTTCTTCCATGGAAGCGGATCAGGGCGGTCACGATCTTCTGCTGCAGGTCGGTCCGCCGGGGTGGATGGGCAGGGTACCGCTACCGGTGGTGGTGGTAGCGGGCCTAGTGGAGGGGCAGCAGCAGCCAACACGGGTAGCGGGGGAGGTAGCAGGGCGAGCGGTTATGGACCGGGTCCCTCGGCCGCGATGACCGACCCACTAGGGGTACAGGGGCGTGGGTCACTTACCCTCCCTTCCAAGACTCCCTCCACCTCGCGTCTCCGTATGGCCACCACCACTTCCGCCATGTCGGCCTCCCACTCCTCCAGGAGGAGCTGCTCGCGGACCTGCAGACGGCTGCCTAGCTGGATGGTCCGGACCTCCACCCACGCTGCGGTGCCAGGCGCGGGGACCACGGTGTTGTCGGTCGGACTCAGCATCCTTAGCAGCAGCCTCTTACAGGAACCAGTAAATGGCCGCAGGGTCCTGGCATCCCTGCTTCCATAGCCGCGGGCTACATGCGACCAGACGCCATCAGTCCCCCTTAGTCTCTTTCCGGCTCCTCCTCTACAGGGGCGGGGCTTCAGCCTTCGCGCCTCTACTACTCGAGGAGACGCTCGAGCGGGAATTTTTCGCGCCCAAGATGGCGGCTTCTCCAATTTTTCGTCAGGACACCTCCGGCGGTCACAAGGCGCACCTCTACCAGACAGCAGAGCGGTAAGATCCTGTTCGTGATGCCAAGTTGTCGCGGGCGGAGGAGGGGATGCTGCGCTCTCCCACTGCTCGGGTCTGGCCGCTGCTGCTGCTGCTCGGTGGTGGCTCGAGCGGTGGGCCGGTTCCCGGGGACTCGAGCGGCATTCCTCGCCCGTGAGTGAAAAGGGGGGGGGGATTTGATTGTGGGGGTTTGGTATTGTTCGTGACGCCACCCACAGTTGTGGTGAGATTGGTGACACCACCGCTGCTCTGGACGGGGGATCCCGGGAGCGATGACAGGGAGCAGCCTGGTTGTTAGTTCTCCCCTCCGTGGTTAGGGGGGTTGGTTGTCCCGGGGCCCGGTGATGGGGTAGGGATGGATGGCAGGCGGGTTACGGGGCCTGGTGAGGTGCAGGGTCGCGGGGGCAGCGCTGTGCCGTACGGCACTGTGGTACTCACTCAGCCAATGATGAGGACACAGTTCTCGGTAAAACACACGGCTGGATGGACGGGTCCCACAGACGGCTGCGGTGTTTCTCCTCCCGGCAGGTTGATGGTGACTGCCTTTCCCTGCACCTGTGTAACGTGTACGGTTCCAATGGGTTCCCACCGGTAACCCGCTCCAAAGCTTGGATGGGTGCTGAAGGAGCCCCTTTTGCCCGCAGGCTCTGGCCCTGGGAACTTTAGCCTTGGCGGTGATTGTGTTTCCCTCTCTCAGTTGAACTTTTGCCTTCAGTCGGGACATGGCTGCTGGGAAACCCAGGAGGTTCCCTTCGCTAATGGATTTGGCAAATTCACGGCGACTTCTAGCCTTGCCGGGGTCCGTAAGCCCCTGCCGGATGGTGCTGGCTTCTCTTTGCGTACCGGTCCGGTACCGCCGGGCCACCGCCCGTCCACGGTCCTTACGGCTGGCTCCAATAGGCCACTCCTGCAGACGGTCACCACCGTCTGCCAACCTTGCTGATCCGTCCGGGCCACACACCCGGACCAACTTCAGGCTTCTCTACTGCCACTTTCCTTCTTCCACTTGTACTTCCAAAACTAATCTGCCCTACTTTTCCCACCTCCAGGACTGTGAACTCCTCGGTGGGCGGGGCCAACCGCCTGGCCGACCCCCTGGTGTGGTAATCAGCCCCTGGAGGAAGGCAACAAGGGTTTTTGTCTGACCTCGGTGTGCCTGACCGAGAGTGTGGGGTGTGTTGGTGTTGTGCTTGTGACGTCCTGGCTTGCCCAGGGCGCCAAAGAAACATTCTGGAAACACTGCTTTCTGTGAACTTTTGGTGATATCTTTGAGAGGTCTTGGAGGTCTCCCTTTTTTGCTTTCCGGAAGACTTGAGGAGTTTCTCTTACTTCACTGCAAGTGCGGAGAGGAACAGGTGGGTAAATACTCGAGGTTCTCTGTATATTATACACCAGGGGCTCCACACTGAAAATGAGGGGTACAAGTGGTAGTTTCATAGTTGAGGTCCATAGACAGTGTATTACGCCATCATCATGCATCGTGCTAAGTATGTGAGGTTGGAGGAAAAGGCGCCTAAGGTAACTGCATCATTTCCCAAATGAAAGACGTCCAATAAACTAAAATCAATAGAAAAGGAAAAAGCAATTGAGCTAAGTAATCACACATTAAACTGAAACAGTTGCAGAAACATTAGTTACCGTTAAAACCACAGGGACGTGTATATAGAGATAAAGTGATGAGTATGCAGAGGCCAATTCCTGGAAGAACAAGTGTGTACATGGCTGGGAATATCTTGGTGCATCTAAGAGAAATTCCTAGTGAACAGTTGAACTGTTAGTGATATGCAGAATATTACGTCAGGCTCCTGTAACAGATGGAAATTCTTACCTAATACATCTGTAGTAATTATTCATGCATAGTGATTCCTAAGTATGGCATTAAACTCAAAATACATGAATTAATCTGACGAATAATTATGTAGCGCCCCTGAAGCCATCAGGGAGCTACAAGGTACTGCATACCACCAGGATGCAGGGCCTACCCCCTAGGAACCCAGAAGACCAGTGCCGGTAACACACAAACACTCTAGGTAATCCCAGTTTTCCCCAACAATCCCCCATATAATGTATAAGGCTAGGGTCGGGCCAATGAATGGCCGCCTAGAGGTGGAGCCAGTCCAGTCCACTAGTTGACCAGGTGGGAGGGGCGGACTGTGGACAGTCCGAGTGAGGAGTCAGTCAGTCGGACAGTGAGAATGAGAGCAGACGCACTGACTAGTAGTGAACAGTAACCTGGTGCCCAGGAGGTTAGTTGCCGGTGGAGTACGGTGGAGTACTCCCGTAACTACGCACTAATGGGGTACAGGACCCTAGGATGGGCAGAAGCTCCAGGCAGGCCTGATAACACCTGCACAGTGAGGGGACCATCAAGGACCTCACTGACCTTGACGTCCGGGACTCAGTAGCAAAGGGAGAACTGGGGACAGGACCAGAGACTCCAACCCCATAGGGTTCACACTACCATCATACGGACTGCAGTGGAAGACCACCAGACGGGAACCACCAGCTGCTCTACGCCATGGGGACCCACCAACTAGAGACAGGTGCAGGGGAAGAAGGTATCAGATTACTAAACTGACACTGGGACTAAGGGGGCCTTAAGGTGAAACCAGCCGGCCTCGGGTGACCAGTTACCACCAGAAAGTAAGTAAAGAACCAGTTTCACTGAACCCCTTGTGTGGACTACTTTCTTCCGACACTCGTCACATCACCTACCCTCTGGGGTCCGGCCCTGCTTGCGGAGGGCCTACAATCCAGGCTGCCATTAACACCAGCCCCAGTAGTGGACATTGTGCAGCGGTGGCTCCATCAACATAGTCGCAACACCACAAGTGGCGTCACGTGTGAACATTATTCTAATCCCCTGTGAATATAACACCTTTTCAAAAAGGACCCACGGCACAGAACCAGGCAACGGCCACCAAAGTGACATTCCCCAGTTATACACCGCCCGGGACCGAGTACCCCATAACCCTGGGTGACACAATTATAATTACAAATGGCAAAAGGGGACAATTTCAGAAAACTTGCTTGGACTTTATTGCAACATTAACTAACCATAGAATTCCCTGGAAATGTCATTGCATATAAGTCAAGTGATCACATTGACGATCCGCAATTAATTTACCCTATATTAACCTTTAAATATTCTAAAGAGAGGATCCATCACCCGCTGCCCCCTCAACGCTTGGATTAGACATTGCATCACGATATTAGAGTTGTTGAGTTTGTTCTTGCACTTGCAGGGATTTGGACCCTATGGCCCTTGAGGTCCCTTCTAACGAATGGGTGACATTAGACAAAGAATCAATGCAATGATCAGGTATCGGACCGCCCTCGGTGCACTTGCAGCCTTATTTTCATAAACATTCAGAGTTGATTTTTTTTTGGCATATCAATTTGTCTCAAGGACATTATCTGTGAACTTGTTTATTACTATTGAACCCATCAATGTAGATTGTTCGATGACCCTAAATATCTTGACCCTCCATCTTCATCCTAAATCATGAAGGGGTGATCACTGTCGGCTGCTGCGGTGAGCCGGCAGCGATCCCTGCACATGTCTGCTGATTTGAACAGTAGACATGTGCGGCTAACAGGTGCAAGTGAATCTGCGATCCAACACGCTTATTAACCCTTTAGATCGCGCTGTCAAAATGTGACAGCATGATTTAAATGGCTTTTTCCCGCCGCTATCGGAGGCCCCGTGACACAATCATGGGGAGCCGATGGTTGCCATGGTAGCGAGGGGTTTTATGATGACTCCTGACGCTTTCATGTCTCACTTCCTGTTACAGCCGACAGAGCAGCGGCTGTAACATCAACACTGCATTTCTGCTGATCAGAGCTGTGCAGCTCTGATCAACAGAAATGAATGAGCGATCAGACTTCTGATCCTTATAGTTCCCTAGGTGGATTAGTAAAGTAAAAAAAAATGTTTTAAAAAATTAAATAAAAAAAATACCTAAAGGTTTAAATCAGTCTCCTTTCGCCTAATTGAAAATTCAACGGTTAAAAAAAATATGAATATATACATATTTCGTATTGCCACTTTCTATATATAAAATCAAAACAAATTCCAAATGCCAAAATTATGTTTTTTGGTTGTCATAAATTTTGCGCAACATGCAATAACAGGCAATCAAAAATCATCTGCGCAAAACTAGCATAATTAAAAACGACAGTTCGAGATGCCAAAAATAAGTCATCACTGAGCCCATTATCCCAAAAAGAGAGAACGATATGGGTCGCGGAAAATTGCTCAAAAAATGTTTGGGTTTTTTTTGGACAAATGTCTGAATTTTTTTTAACCCCTTAGATAAAAGTAAACCTATACATGTTTGGAATCTATGAACTCGCACCAACCTGAGGCATCACACCGACACATCAGTTTTTACCATATACTGAACATGTTGAATAAAATACCCTAAAAACAATCGTGCAATTGCACCTTTTTTGCAATTTTTCCGCACTTGGAATTTTTTTTGCCATTTTCCAGTACACTATATGGTAAAACTCATGGTTTTGTTTAAAATTACAACTCGTCCCACAAAAAACAAGTCCTTATATGGCAAGATTGACGGAAAAATTAAAAAGTTGGAAGAAAGGGAGCAAAAAAACAAAAACGAAAAACGGAAAATTGCCCTAAAAAGGGGTTAATGTAGACCCTATAAATATGAATAAATATTGAGCCCTCTTTCAAGAGCTCCTGGTGACCCATGGATGTTTTACACTTTACTTTATAGTGGCAGGGGTTGACCCGGGCAATTTTTTTGGTTCCATATAATTTAATAGGTCAACCTGTTAGCCATTGGCTTCTACTATCCTTCACTTTTACACAACTTTTTTTCTATCACATCAGCCAACGAATAATGTGAGCAGAGCGGTAACATAATCACAGAGAATGTATTTATGCTGCAGGTCTGGCTCGGCAGGAGCTCAACCTTTGCAGAATAACCTCTCCTCCTACACATACAGACATATCCGTGTACATATTTATTTATAAACGCCTCCTGAGGTTATTTCCTTGTAATGCTTAGACTGTAAATTATTGAGTACGGTATAAGGATTACTATGGATTACCTGCTACTGTATTATGATAATCGCCTATGGTGGAACAGGGTGTTTTATGCTGCAAATGTTAGCCTACATCTTCTGCTCAGCGTGTGGCGCCTTTGGTTATTCTATCATTATATGTATTTTAAAGTCCCTATATTCACATTCAATATTGATAGTTTTGATGTATAGAGGGGACAAAGTGGTAGGCTCATGAGAGATCAAGCTGCTGCAAACTGTAAAAATGTGATCATACTTTAGCCACACCATTTAAGCACCTAGGGCCCGATACATCAAGACCGGAGTTGTTCATGCTGGTCTTGATGAGGAAGTAGGCTGATTCATGAACAGGCATAGGACTCTTCATCAATCTGAACGATCGGACAAGTGGCATACACCTCTACGTATGTCTCGCAACAAATCCTACTAGGATGTGCATTAGGGTGCCCTCACATGAGCGTATAGCTCGCATGAGTATCGGAACGCATCACCCGGCGCGGCTAGCTTCTCTGCTGACAGGAGCAGCTCAGCTGCATGTATTTCTATGCGGCTGACATGCTCCTGTCCGGAGAGTGTGCGGCCGCACCGAGTGATGCGTTCCGATACTCATGCGAGTTATACGCTCGTGTGAGGGCACCCTTAGAGTGATTCCTTTCCTGAAGAAGGGGGCTCAGACTCCTGAAACACGTAGAAATAAAATCACTCCTTTATTATACAATTTTTTTTGTATTTTTACTGTTACGGGCAGTGCAGTGATACCTCCTTCTGCTCCTCCTGTCTGCTAACAATTTTGTGACATAGTGAACTCTGCTGCTGTGGCGCCCTGGACTAGCCAGGCCGTCACAGGTACTACAACACAACGAGAAGAGAAAAGCAACCGCACATGGATCACATGCACACCGAGAGTGAAAGATAAAAATGCCTTTATTATATACCAATCTTAAAAACATTTAAAAAAGTGCAAAACATACAAGCAACCAGAGGTGGGGTCAATTTGCCCTGGGCAAGAAATCACAACAGCATCACATAAACAGTAATGATTACATACATGAACAAGTTAGTCAAATGCTGTGGAAAAAAGTGCCAACATACAATGCTGAATGACCAACAGTGTTAGGTCTGGACAACCAGGAGCAGCAGAAATAACATGAATCAGCCTGATGTGTGCAAGTATTCAGGCTGAAGGATGGTAAATATGGCAACAAAGAGGGGGGGTCACAGGTACACGAATTGCGGCAGTAATACAATATTATAATACAAAAAATTAATCATGAGTACGCCAAAAGTGAACCTGAATGAGAGGTCCCAGGATAGAGATACCATATATATGTATATGTACAATATATATGTCCCACATAAAAATGCCGAGAAGTTTGTTAGAGCAAAAGGCTGCACAGGATCCTGGTGTGAGGATAGAATATCAGAACAACCAATAAATCAATGGAAGGTCAGGCACAGAAATGAAGCAAAGGTGTGCCCAGGGCAGGCAGGCCAACGCATGTCGCCGCCTGAGCGGCTTCCTCAGGGCAAGTGCAGTGGTATACAAAAAGCCGGCATGTTAAATATACATAATCATTAAGAGAAGTACACGAACCTGTGAGGTCTGGAGCTCAAAGTGTATGTGGCTGGACGGCGCCATGTTTGCGCATGCGCAGTAGAGTACTACGGTGGGACAGAGCAGACAAAAATGTTAAAGCAGCAGAACGCTGTGATGAGGGACTAGCGTCCATAGCAACTATAACAGAGCATAGCGGCGCAAGGACAAGGTAAAGGCCAGACGATAGATACAACTGCTCAGGTACTACAACACAACACCCCACTCCGAGATAGGCACATCAGCCAGACACCAAATCCTTGTTGCCTCCCTCCAGGGGCTGATGTCCACACCAGGTGGGGTGGAGCCAGGCGGTTGGCCCCACCCACTGAGGAGTTCACAGTCCTGGAGGCGGGAAAAGGAAGTCAGATGAGTAGAAGAGTTCAGTGAGAGAGGAAGTAGTAGTAGAGGAGTGAAGAGCAAACTGACTGTGTCCGGGTACGTGGCCCGGGCACCAAGAGCAAGGTTGGCAGACGGTGGTGGCCGTCTGCAGGAGAGGCAGATCAACGCAGAACCGTAGGACCGGGGACGGGCGGTGGCCCGCCATTACTGAACCGGGGAGCGAAGTGAAGCCAGCACAAACCGGCAGGGTCTGCGGACCCCGACCAGGCTTGGAGTCGCCGTTAAATAGGTCAAATCCGTCAGTGACCAGAAGCCAAGGGGTTTCCTAGCAGCCAAGACCCGATTGAAGGCAACCGTCCAACCATCAGCAAAGAAATACAGCTACCGCTAAGGCTAGAATTCCGAGGGCCAGAGCCTGCGGGCAAAAGGGGATCATCTGGCAAATACACACGCTGGGGAGCAGGTTACCGGTGGGAAGCCATCGGGACCGAATATACACTAAAGGTGCAGGGAAAGGCAGCCACCACCAACCGTCCGGGAGAAACCACAGCAGCCGGCTGCGGGACCCGTCCATCCAGCCGTTTGGTTTACCAAAGACTTTGCATCCATTTGTGGCTGAGTGAGTACTACCGTGCTTCCCAGCACCATGCTGCGCCACCCAGGCGACCCTGCACCCTTGCCAACCCTGCCTCCCCGTCACCTCACCGGGCCCCGGGACAACCAACCCCTACTCACGGAGGGGAAAACAACATCCAAGCTGCTCCCCGCCATCGTTCCCGGGATCCCCGTTACCAGCAGCGGTGGTGTCCAACCTCACCACAACCCGAGGGTGGCGTCACGGACCATATCCTCCAACCCAAACCACCCCTTTCACTCACGGGCGAGGAGCGCCGCTCGAGTCCCCAGGATCCGGCCCACTGCTCGAGCCACCGAGCAGCCGTCGCAGTAGCGCCGGACCCGCGCATTAGCGAGCGCGGCCCCTCCGCCCACGACACTGCTTATCATACATTTCACAAGCAATGGTGTAACGCCGGCGTTCCTACAGCAGGGACGCCAACATACTTATTGCCGCGGCTGGTCTGTGCACTCCCCTGCCTCTCCACAGCCGTCCACTTGTGCCCTTGCTGCTTCCTGTTCCCGGGGCATGCACACACTGCACCGGTCCCCTGGGAGTAGTCTTAAGGCTTGCGTGCACCTTCCATCCTCTTAAAGGGCCGGCACCTTTTTTCCTGGAAGTGCCTCTCAGCCTACTGATACTAGGTATTTAAAGTACTGTCTCACTAGGGGATGGGCCTGAGCAATGTAGTCAGTTAGTTAGTGGCTCCCTAGCTAGCTAGTTGTCAGGTCCCGTTTGCCCTGTACCCACTACCTGTATCTTTTGCCCTTACCTGTACCTATACCCATTACCTGTCCCTGTATCCACCATCCCTTTCCTGTCAGTATCTGCCATCCTGTCTGCATCAGCCATCTTGCCTGCACCCTCCTGCACTAGAGACTACCTGCCTGTTCCTGAGCCCATGCCTTCTTTGGGGGTCAGCTACCACAGCCCAGACACTGCCCTGGGAGTGTCACCTGGTGTCTACCAGCAACCAAGCACATCCTCACCATCTGGGGCTCTGAGATATACCCGGTAGGCACTTAGTTGTGCCTGTACAACCCGGCTATGCCTCCAGCCTCAGATAGCTCGGTAGTCCTTGCTACACAAAAGACTGTGCCTGTGTCTGCCCCTGCAGCGGTCGAACCGCTTGGATCTGGGGATGATTATTTATGGCTCGAGGGTCTCCGGACCCAGGGGCTAGGGGTCACACTCAAATGAAAAAGGGGATATTTACAGGGCAGATATAGTTTGTGACGCCACCCGTGGTGTACGGTAATTGTGAGTACCGCCGCTGCCGTTGGGAGTACCTGGGGTGATGGAATGGGGCAGCTAGGTGTCGTCACCCTCCACGGGTAGGGGAAGGCCCTGGGACTCTGGATGGTGGGGTGCAGGGGAGCACATGGCTAGGGGGTAGCAGGGGATTACCATGTACTCATTCAGGCCAGTAATCGTGGTGCTGGATGATGTTTTGTAAAGTCATTACACACACATGCTGCAGATGAACCAAAAGTCCCAGTGCACCACTGCTGCTAGGAAGGAGAGCACGTCCAGGTATCCGCTCCCAATAGAATGGTTGTGCTGTGTCCCAATTTAGTCCGACCTCTCCTGTCTGCTCCTGAGTCCATCCTTGCTCTTGGGGTCAGTTGCCACTATCCCGGTCTCTACCCTGGGAGTAGCACCTGGCGTACGCCTCACGGTGAGGGCTTAGTCAAGCCCCTTCTACATCAGGATAAGCCCAGGTCCCCCTTGTGGTCCAGTGGGTCCACCCCTGCTTACCGCCTAAACACCGGAAAGTGTTACAAGTGGTTGCTACTCCACGTCCTACCCCAGCAATGCCCACTCTATCAGAGCTGAGAAAAAATGGCTTGAAAACGTCAAAAGTCACATAATTTTCCTGCATCTGTCACATGCATGTTTTTTTAAAGTCACATTTCTTTTTTTTTTGTCTTGAGGTTTTCACTGACGTTTATGATGCTAAATTCATCATATTGGCGTATATAGTTTGGTGCAGTGTAAAAAATGGGCTTCCTCCCTGTCATTAACAGGGTATTCCCATTTCCAAGATCCTATCCTAATATGTAGTAGGGGTAATAATAATATTACCACATACCTCCAATTAAAAATGTAGTGTAGTTCTCCTTATTAACTATGTCTCTTACCTCATGTGCAGGGCATTGCAACTTAGGTATCCATGGTTATGACCACTCATATAGTTACAGTTCAATTAGTTAGTTGTTAGTAGTCGTAGCCATGGATACCTAAGCTGCAATGTCATTTACATGAGGTTAGTGACATAGCTAATCAGGAGAAATATACTACATTTCTAATGAATGGAGAGGAGGTCAAGCATGCGCATTGCTCAATTCTAATAGGGATAAAGGTTCCACAGCCAGAAATGGAGATCAGGTCGAGCATGTTCATTGCTCAATTCTAATGTGGATAAAAGTTCCACAGCCAGGAATGGAATGGAGGTTGATAATGCACATTGCTCAATTCTAATGTGGATAAAAGTTCCACAGCCAGGAATGGAATGGAGGTTGAGCATGCACATTGCTCAATTCTAATGTGGATAAAATTTCCACAGCCAGGAATGTAGAGGAGGTCGAGCATGCGCACTGCTCAATTCTAATAGGGATAAAAGTCCCACAGTCAGCAATGGAGAGGAGGACAAGCATGCGCATTGCTCAATTCTAATAGGGATAAAAGTTCCACAGCAAGTAATGGAGAGGAGGTCAAGCATGCGCATTGCTCAATTCTAATAGGGATAAAAGTTCCACAGCCCGGAATGGAGAGGAGGTCGAGCATGCGCATTGCTCAATTCTAATGGGGATAAAAGTTCCACAACCAGGGAAATATGAATAATGAAAGATCAAGTCCGGCTCAATGAACAATTCTAATTTATTAGTAGCAGTTTACATACAGAACAGACCATTTGTGATTGAGACAAGCAGTTGGAGCATGAGTGACACTACCAATGCGTTTTAGGTTCCATAAAAGTTCCATATTTTCCAATCAGTGCAGGTCTCCGCAGTTGTTCCAACTGCAGATGGAGTCACATTGTGCTCTGGTGGGCACCATTTTCAGGCACATACACTTTCTGGAGGTGAACACTCATACTTAGTAGACTGTGTCTGGGTGTCTGCCTCCAAAAGGTGTACAATCCTGAAACTGGTGCACGGCAGAGCACACCGTGACTCCATCTGCACCATTATAGTCAATGGCCCTGTTGGCTCATACATCCGAAACCCGTTTTGCGAGGGGTTCGGATGGAAATTTCGACGGGATCAGTGACCGAAGATTAGAACACAATGTGAAAGGGGCCTTATTTTCATAGGACAACCCCTTTACTCTTTCCTCGACCATAAGAGCTGTTATTGTCAGCAGTCAAAGCCCCTTTCATTATTCTTTATTACTTTTTAGGGAATTGGATATGATCATCAGAACATTACTTTTTCATTGATATCAGAGGTGGGTTTTTTTGCAAGTTTTATTGAATGTCTGTTAAAAAAACAAACTGTACAGCCAAGATAATTGGTAATCTGAAGAGTTGTACATGATTAGAAAACCATGGCTAATTGCTTCCAAAAATTATCCTCCTGGATTTGCAGATCAGCCCTGTTCAGTTAAAATGGTATTCACATCTGATAAATTGGGGTAATATTGTTTGGAAATGCCGATACGTTATGATGGGTGCATCTCCAACTGATCCTGAGAAAAAAGGGGCCATAGTATTGGAAACGTACTGGTTTTACCTGCACAGCCATACTTGTATTAGGAATGTGAATAGGTCCTGCACAGCCTGAAGCAGGAAATCTCCTCCATCGCCTCTTCATTCCCATGCTCGGAGGGGTCCCACTGGTTATATAGTGATGGCCAACCCTAGAAATAGTCCATCAAAGTCTGTAGAAGGAAGATTTCATTCTCCGTCGATGCAGTGAGTGTTCATTGATTTTGGTAGACCGTAGAAAATCCCAGGCTAATAGGTAAGGGTTTTGTCTACTAGCTCAGCCTTATTAATGATCCTTCTCTTTAGACACTCC
This sequence comes from Anomaloglossus baeobatrachus, assembly GCF_048569485.1. Lineage (NCBI taxonomy): Eukaryota > Metazoa > Chordata > Amphibia > Anura > Aromobatidae > Anomaloglossus > Anomaloglossus baeobatrachus. The sequence continues at coordinate 632,258,029 of NC_134355.1, forward strand.
TGGTAATTGTGGAACCTTTTACAGCAGCAGCTAAATCATAACTCAATTTCGCAACCAGAACATTATTGCAAAATTGCTCAGTTATCAAAAGTGGCAATTCACCAATGCCGTTCTGTCTACGACACATAGAAATCCATGCGAGCTTCATTACGTGGAGTGATTTCCCCCCGTGGATGTCTGAAAAGTCCCTGTGTAGCCGTTAAAGAGAAGAAAAATGAGAATCTTTTATGTGGGAAAAATGGTGAAATGAAGTTAGTGGTAATTTCTGCTGTTACAGAGAAAATAAGGGCGATCATTCCTATGAAATCTTACCGGAATGTATTGACCTAAGTGACTTTGCACGCACTAATCCTTCCCATTTTAAAGTTTCGGTATTGTGTAAGGTTACATTGAATTTTTCCTTGTATATTTTAACTTTCTCTGTGTCTTCTCATTTTGTGTACATCAGAGGTCATGCACTCAAAGGTTATTTCCATATTAATAAAGAGGTGTTGTCGGAAACAGATTATGAGTGCAAGGAATTTTGCAATTTACTGCTTTTTAAAATTTTCAGCCATTCTTGACATATTAACACCTTTGTTTAATTCATAGTTTGCTGCCTTGATGACTGACCACTATTGCTAGACAGCAGAACATGCACAGTGCTTACGTTCTTATTTCTATTGAGCTTGTAGGCACTTTTATAAGCTGCCCATGAAGGCTGAAATGTGCTCCTAATACTGGTGCTTACAAGCTGTACAGCAGCGGTGTTCAGTCTCCTAGAAATGCTCAGTATACCGCTAGGGTCTAGTTTCCAAAATGGGGTCACTTGTGGAGGTCTGCTGCTTTGGCATGTGAGGGGGTCTGCAAATGAGATATGGCATTCTTAATCTTTCAGACAAATTTACTCTACAAAAATAGAAAAAAGCTTCTTGCCTTCTGAACCCTGCCGTATGTCCAAAAGGAACTTTTGGCTATATATGGGGTATGCTGCACTAAAACATTGGTAACAAACTGTGCAGTCCAATTTGTCATGCTACCACTTGCAAAAAGGAAAATGTGGGACTAAAGTAACATTTTCATGAAAAATATAAAAATGTTTAATATGATGACCCAATGTTATCAATTTATGTGTACTACTCTACCTGTAAGTTCAAAATGGTCACTATACTAGCGGTATAGTTTCCATAATGTAGTCACTTGTGGGGGTTTCTGCTGTTTAGGCACCTTAGGGGCCCTGTAAATGTGACATGCTGCCCTCAATTTATTTCAGCCAAATTTGTGTTCCAAAATTCATATATTGCTCCTTCCCTTCCAAGCCCGACCGTATGTCCAAACGGAGGTTTCTAACCACATGGTGGGTATCAGTGCACTCAGAAGACATGTATAACAATTTGTGGGGTCCATATTTTCATGCTATCCATAGTAAAGTGAAAATATTAGCGCTAAAGGAAAATTTTAGATGAAGAAATACCATATTTTTTCATTCCACTTAGCATTAATTCTTGTATAGCACCTGAAGGGTAAAAAAAAATCCAAACCACAGTTTTTAAGTATTTGAGGGGTGCAGTTTTAAAAATGGTATCACGTTTGGGCCATTTCCAATATATAGGTCCTTCAAAGTCCATTTAAATCTAAATGGCTCCCTAAAGAAACAAGTTGAAAAAAATAGAAATTGCTGCTAAACATTTATCCCTTCTAACATCCTACCAAAATAAAATAATATTTGAAAAATGAGATGTAAAGCACACATATGGGAAGTGTTATTTATTAATTATGTTGTACAGCATGACTGACTGGTTTGAGGATATAAACATTTAAAAGTTGAAAATTGCAAAATTTGTTAAATTTTTGCCAAAATTCCTATATTTTTAACAAATAAGTGCAAAAAATATTGACTTAAATTTAGCACTAAGATCAAGTAAAATGTGTCATGGAAAAACAGTCTCCAAATCAATGGGAACTGTTGAAGCGATCCAGAATTATTACCATAGAAAGGGACACTGCTCAAATTAAAAATATTTAACCTGTTCATTAAAAGGAACCTGTCATTTGGAAAAATGCTATAAACCTGCAGATATGTAGTTAATCCTGGACCTGCCTGGCGCCTGCACATTAAACCCTGCTGGCGGGAGGAAATGAACTTTAATCCTCTTGGCAGTGTTCTGGTTTTAGTCACGGGGGCGGTGCAGGTTTGAGTTCAGTCACCGCTCTGTTTGGAAAGCAGCGGCTGTAACCGTGACCCTTGCACTGACTGACAACTTTCTCTATTGCAAAGCAGTTGTGTCATGATTCTGCTCAGTGGTGCTCTGCTCTCCTGCAGAGCCTAGGCTGGGCCTTATATTTTTCCCCAGCTCCTGGTTAAGTCCTGTATGGTGTGGGAGTGGTCTGTTCTTTGGAGCCTCGTTCTGGGTGACTGCTCAGCTTTATCTGGGAGCTGTTTCACTTGGAAAGACGCAAATGATAGTCCTGATATGCAGTCCACGTCTCTGGTTCCCGTAAGTGTCTGACGTGATCTTGTCCCGCTACCTAGTTCCGCTATTCCCCTCCCATCTCCTTACCTTCTGACTTGATTCCTTGACTCCCTGACATCGGCTTGTTCCCTGACTCTGGCTCTGCTCGCTCCCTTGTACGTATATGACCTCTCTGTTTACCGATCCCAGCTCATCCCCTGACTCCGGCTGTGCTCGCCCCTTTGTACTTACGTGACATCTCTGTTTACCGACCCCAGCTTATCCCCTAACTCCGGCTCTGCTTGTAGCTTTTGTCATTTACCTTATCTCCTGGCTTTTGACCCCTGGCTTGTTTGACTGCCCTTCACTAGGTGTTTCTAGCAACACCTAGTGTACAAACCCAGCAGATCCACTTCAGCAGTGTGCCTGGCGACACCTAATGGTTTGGTGTCTTATTACATCTGACTTCGTCACAAGTTGTCAGTCAGTGCAGGGGTTTTGGGTACAGCCGCTGCTCTCCATACACAGAGCGGTGACTGAACTCATGCTTGCGCTGCCTCCATGACTGAAACCAAGAGGATTAAAGTTATTTTCCTCCCGATAGCAGGGTTTAATATGCAGGCGCGAAGCATGCTCAGGATATTATAAACCTGCAAATTAACCCCAAATCCGCAGGTTAATAGCACTTTTCCACGTCACAGCTTCCTCCTAAGGTGAAAATTGTCCTGGTCAATAAGGGGTTAATGTTTCACTAATGTCAAGAGTTAGATCCAAATTACAGATCTACCCCTATAACTATGCTCTGTGCATTATTTTTGGGTGGAAAATACTGATCAACTTAGAGGGCATTTACAAAAGTGCGTCCAGCTCACCTCTCTCTTTAGGAGACCATCATCTGACCGTGCAAGGATCCGAATGGAGTCAGCCCGCTCCTTTGGTAGCCACAATTCAATTGAAAAAAGTCGATCCAGCACAGTTCCAGTAGATAAAATTAAAAGTCCTTTATTGGAAAAACATTAAGGCTATGTGCCCACGGGAGCTTGTATTTGCGGATTTGTCCGCGGAAAACCTGCGGATTTTTCTGGATTTTCCAGATAAATCCGCAGGTTTTAGGATATACAGTCACTCCCCATGTTATCCTATGGAACATGGGGAGTGCTGTGTCCATGCTGCGGAAAGTGCGGCCGCCAAACATGCTGCGGATGTCCGCATCCGCAGATATAATTGCATGTCAATTATTCCTGCGGAATTACTTGCGGATGTCCCGACCCTCCGCTATGGAGATAGAGGCCGGGACTTCCGCAGGTAATTCGCAGGAATTACCGCATGTTTCCCGCAGCTATTCCGCTAGAATTTCGCATCTAAAAATAGCTGCGGACACCGGCGGGCAGCTGCGGGAAACATGCGCTCGTACCTGCGGATACATAGCCTAAAAGTCCTGATTGATGACCTCATGTCCTGTGCCATATGTTTTTAGTCTGGATTCATTGTGAGATGTGTTGAGACTAAGGACGGTTAGTCCGAAACGCGTCCTCGCAGCATGGCATAATGGACTTTTAATGTTTTTCCAATAAAGGACTTTTAATTTTATCTACTGGAACTGCCGACTTTTTTCATTTGAATACTGATCAACTCAGAGGGTTTTGGCTAGTTTAGGTAAAAATAGCGAGACAGAAAATCAGTGGAAAATATCGGAAGACGTGCATACAGTACAGCTGAGGATCCTAGGGCAGATCTGCACGCGAATAAATAAATAGTAAGGTTAGACGCGGGGTAGTTTACTTTGAGGGAGAGCTCATTAATATTTATGACTATATTGAAACAAGAGCAAAGAGTTGCCTAAGAAACTTCTCAACTTTACATCCCCAGAAGTGTACAGATGGGGAGGTGGAGTCCCGTGCTACGTGAGGCGAGACATTGCCCCCAACAGATGAAATACGGGGGAAGAGGAGTCATTCTTTAGAAATCTTTGTCAAGAAAAAAATTACTAAGATTTTTTTTGTTAATATGATATTTGTAATTAATATTGATCGTTAATTAAATTAACCCCTAAGAGATCCTTCTTATCTTTCAAATTAAATCATCTTATTCTGCAACGTAGAAAAGTTTCTAAAAGTTTCCACTCCCGCTTTGTTTTCTGGCCTCACGTGTTATGTAACGAGAAGTTCGCCTCTTTCTTTTGCTGCTTTATTGGAATTTGTATCACAATGTATCGGTTGCGGCATCTGCACCACAGTCATGTTAATGAGCTTCTGGGGCACGGAACGTGGCATGTGTCTGATTAGCATATTAATTCAAAGCATTTACTCGCAGCGTTATGTTGATAATATAGCGATGTGCCCTAAATACTTCAGTGAACTCCGGGGTGAAAAAACACAAATGTTGAGCGTTAGACAAAAAAAAAACAAAAATGAAAAGTTCTTATATGAACCTTAAAGGATAACTACAAGAAATATCAAAATTGGGGCCGTAAAGATAACTGTTTATTACTTTTCTTGGTGTCTTATGTGACAGCTTTGAAAATGTGATGATATTAATATATTATTTTACATTTTTTTAAGTCCACACCCATTCATTTTAATGATCTCATATGAACAGATCGCATTGGAATCTTCATTGGCTCCATAGAAAATAATAGAATTGGTAATGATTATTTATGCAAATAGCCTCTTCACCGAGGCGCAGGACAGGATTTGTCGTGTCGCCTTTGGAAGGTAATAATCCTATAAGTTAATATTGACCCTTTAAATAGCTGTGCCACATGACTTAAGCTGCATTTACGCTGAAAGGTAATTTTGAACGAGCGTTCTTAAAAAATGCTTGTTGCACCATTATCTCGTAGTGTAAACAGGCTGCAGATCATTCGCTGAATGAGAAAAACATTTGTTCATTGGGTATAATGATTGAGTAGTGCAAAAGATCATCTTTATCGGTGGTGCATCGTCCTGTGTAAACTGGAGTTTTTACATCAATGCAGCAGGCTCATTCCCATCATGCACCAGTGCTGCATTGTAAAGTAGCAGTGTTTGAGCCATGACGCAGCAGAGTAATATCCAGGAACTTGGTGTAGCAGTGCTGGAAAATGGAAATAGTAGAGAAGTGGCAGAGAAGTAATTTACAACACAAAGTAGTGGAAGGACACCAACTACCTGAATACTCCTGCAATGCCTCGCCACCTGAGCCCTATTAAGAAACTCAGCGGGACGATGCCATAGGTGCACATAGGGTTGCCATTCATGAGAGACAGGAGGCTGAACTGGCCAAGGAGGAGAGATCTTCAGTATAAGAGGAGAAAAAGGGGTTAAACCCGCACAATCCGCCAAATAAGATGTAGAGATGTTGATAGATTAATTACTCTTTTATTCTATAGGTCTACGCGTTTCAAGGTCAGAGACCTCTTCCTCAGTACCAGAAAATCGACCATTTCACAAGGAGGAGAGAGGCAGAGCTACCTGCTGGAACTACCATAGGCTATATGGATATTGCTTTGTCAGAAACTGTATAGAAGAGGCTGCAGCCGTCATGTCCCCACCGGAGTCTGCTCCGTTCAACAGGCGACGCCGTGTTCCCGCCATTAATAGTGCTGGTGATGGGAGAGGAGTCGGTGCCCGTGGCTCTGCTGAGCGCAGGCTCCGCTCATCCACTAGGCTGGGTTTCCCTGGAACCTGCAGTACCACTGGCTGACTGTAGCTGGCGCATGTCTTCCAGCTGAAGTTGCCATCATTCACCTGCAGCCAATGGGAAGACACTACACCTTTCTTATTCCCCTCCTGTCATCTGACCACTGCTAGAGATAGTTCTATTCCTGGTTCCTGTGTTATTTGTATAGTGATTACTGTGTGCTGATCTCTGCTTGTTTCCTGACTACCCTTCTGCCTGCTGTTTATGTACCTCGCTGCCTGATCTGGATTTGACCACTGCTTGTTTTCTGATTATGTCCTTGCCTGCCGATACGGTCCCTGTTCTGCAATTTCTGGTTTGACCCTGCCTGACGACTACTCTCTCGGACTGCTGCCTTCCACAGATAGTGATCTCCAGGGCCCTCTGTAATTCCAAATCCCTGTATAGGGGTTAAAGGGTTTAAAGGTGCTGGGGGTCCTGCTTGGCGAGTGGCTTCCCTCTAGCCTGTCCATTACAGCCTGTCTGAGTCTGTGGATCCAGGCAGGCGTTACAGCAGCATTCCAAAGGCCATTGTCCAAAATCGAGTGTAATTTTCTAAAACTATATGGAATTTCAGTGAAGAATTGTTTAGGGGATTAGTTGGACCATCACAGAAGTGAATGAGTATTCATGAAAAAGAAGGGGAATGAAAAACTGGCATAGAAATAGTTATACCGTATGTTTCTGACTATAGGATGCACTTTTTTATCAAGGTAATACATTGATAAAATTTATGTGCGTAATATAGTCTGCAGTCAGTAAGGTCAGCAGTGCAAGACCTCACTGATTGCTTTGACTGCTTCCTTAAATCATAGGAGCACAGCACTTTTGAATGCTCTACCCTTTTGCTGAGATGACTAAGCCACTGCACAGTTCTCTCTCGATCTGTGTAAATAATGCAGAGCAGGAGAGTCTGAGCTGAGCTTCCTAGTGTTAGTAGAATGGATCTTTGGTGCAGCGGCTGAAGAAAAATAAAACTGTCATACTTAGATAGCAAGTTGATTTACACTTAGCAGAAGAGTCTCAATCTCCCAGATAATGGCTGATCTGCACCTCCACATGTTGCTTTGTTTTTGCACAATATATGTGATGCCGTCCTTGTTTGCCAAATCTATATGTGGTCATGAACAGTACAGAAAATTAGTATAGAGCAGCACGGCTGGCTATTAAATCTACAATAGGCATCCTTTATATTCATGCTGTACAAAGGCTAGTAAGACATAGTACAGCGTAATCCACACTAGGTGGCAGCAGAGTAGTGTAAGAGAGACAAACAAAGACTGTAACGGAAAGGCAGGTGAAGTACAGCAGAGTAACTTCAGCAGGCAGTTAACAGGCAAACCACCAGGGGGCAATAGAGTAGTCAAACAGTCAGGGTCTAGCCAAAAAAATCAAGTCACTGCAAAGGAGGATCAATATCAAGTCAGAAAACAGAGCCGAGTCGGAGACGGGAGATCAGATATGCAGAGGGAAACACACACAACAGACAGGAGCGGGAAGTCAGGGACGAGTGGGGCAGGGCAAAGTCAGGACACAGTAGCAGGAAGGCAGGACAGATCGGGAACACTCACTAGAGCCAGTATACAAGCTGCAAGGCAGAAATATCACTGGCACTGAACCATAGGTAGAGAGGCAATATATAGCGTCCTGGGATCCAGAACAAGGCAATGGAAGTTAACCCCTGACATGACCAGGCCAGAGCTGGGAGTAACCAGCAGCAGGGAAAAGCCGACCTGGATCATGACAGTGTGGATATTAGAATAACTTCTACTAAAGTATACAGGCAGCTGAATAGTCTAGCAAGTTGCAATAGATCGTATGTGGTGCTTCCAATATATCCATCCTTGATAAGGTCAGTCTTCGGACTTTGTTATAGCACTGAGATGTACATTATTCATTGTTTTACATGTTTTTAAACTGAAGAAGGCTCTATTAATAGAGACGAAACGCGTTGTTTTACTATATACACATATGTTTGTTTTTTATTAAAAAAAAACTAGCAAGCCCGACCTTATCAAGGCTGGATATATTGGAAGCACCACATGTGATCTATTGCATCTTTTTAGACTCCATCTGTGGTATCTCTGATGGAGGGAATTATTAACAGCACATTGATCGGGCAGCAGACCAGAACTCCAGCAATAGGGATATATTTTACATGAGCCTTATGTGCTCACTATAGGTGAGTGCAATAATTACATATATTGCCAATATAAGTTTAAAGGTTTACTACGCTCAGAAAAAGCGCGGCGCCGTGTCTTTTCCTTCTTCCCTACAGGGGGTTATATTGAATCATTAGACAACTAAATTGTGTATGAGGAGTTAAGTGGCATAAATGAGAGACATTGCACATGTAAGACACCGGGCACATAGCAGATTACACAATTAATAGACTTGTGCTCTTTATGAACTTTGGTACAAGACAACCAATGTAAACTGTATTGGGACCTTGTTATGTCACTGCTGGGGATGGTATGTAACATCCAATACTTTTTATTTTTTGGTACAACCCTCCTAATATACTTCTACTACTTTAGAACAATTCACCAAGTAAGGCTACTTTCACACATCACTTTTTCTCCATTAGGCACAATTCGGAAAAAAACAGATAAAACGGATCCGGCGCCATATCCGTTTTATCCCCATTGATTTGTATTAGCGCTGGATTGTGCCTGATGGCCTTGCGTTGCATCAGGCTTTTGCCGAATCCGTCGTAATTAGCTAATGCAGCGGCCGGATGGAACGTCTCTTGTAACGGTTCTTGTCTCTGACAAAAAACCGCATCACTCCAGATCCGGCGCGATATGGCATGATTTACAATGGAAGCCTATAGATGCTGGATCCAGCATAATGCGGCAAAAAATGGATGTGGCCGCCGGATCCATATTTTTAAACTGAGCATGCTCCATTGTATTGTAAAAAAATGGATCCAGCAAAAAAATGGACGAAACGGATGCAAAAACGGATGCGCCAGATCTGTTTTTTAACGGATCAGGTATACCGGATCCGTAAAAAAAAAGGATCCGGCGCATTCATTTTTGCATATTCTGCGCCGGATCCGTTGCATCAGGCACACGCCGGATTGTGCCTGATGCAAAAAAACTGATGTGTGAAAGTAGCCTAAGGAGCACAACCAAAGTGGTAGCCATAGGCAAGTGCGTAACCTCTTCACGACACATGATGTGCTGGATACGTCATGGATCGTGTCAGGTTAATCCCCGCCGCCTGCCCTGGGCAGTCCACGGTGATCCGTGCACATACCAACTGATTTCAACAGCTGACATGTGTGTGTCCCAGGCGCGAGTGGAATCGCGTTCCACCCGTGCCTATTAACCCCTTACATCTCTCTGTCAAATCTGACAGCGAGATGTATCAGCGCGTCGTCATAAGGATAACTTATCCACCACCATCAGAAGTCACGTGATGTGATTATGTTACTTCCGGTGGTTGCCATAGTAGCACAGGATCATGTGATGACTTCTGTAGCTATCATGAGTCCCTTTCTCTCACTGCTGGCAATCTGCCGTGTGTGAGAGAAAAGCAGCTTTTCTCCAGATCTCAGCTGTGTAGCTGTGATCTGGAGAAATGGAAGAGCGATCAGACTACTGATCACTATAGTACCTTAGGGGGCCTAGTAAAATAAAAAAAAAAGGTAAAGAAAGGTTTTAAAAAAAACCCCAAAACCCTAAAAATTCAAATCACACCTAATTCGGCCCATTGAAAATTAAAGGGTTAAATAAATAAAAAATATACACATATTTGGTATCGCTGTGTTCAGAAATGCCCGATCTATCAAAATATAAAATGAATTAATACGATCGGTAAACGGCGTAGCAGCAAAAAAAATCCAAATGCCAAAATCAAGTTTTTTTGGTCGCCGCAAATTTATGCAAAATACAATATCATGTGATCAAACGTAGCATCTGCGCAAAAATGGTACAATTAAAAACATCCGCTCGAGATGCAAATAATAAGATGTCACTGAGCCATAGATCCTGAAAAATGAGAACGCTACGAGTTTCGGAAAATGGCGCAAAAAGTGTGCCACTTTTTTGGACACAATTGTGACTTTTTTAACCCTTTAGATAAATGTAAACCTATACATGTTTGGTGTCTTCAAACTTTGTAACAATCTGAGACATTACACCAACACATCAGTTTTATCATCTAGTGAACATGGTGAATAGAATATCCCAAAAACTATTGTGCGATTGCTCTTTTTTTTTGCAGTTTTTCCCGCACTTGAATTTTTTTTGCTGTTTTCCAGCACACTATTGTAAAACTTATGGTTTCATTTAAAATTAGAGCTCATACCACAAAAAACAAGCCCTTATATGGCAAGATTGATGGAAAAATAAAAAAGTAATGGCTCTTGGAAGAAGGTGAACAAAAACAAAATGGAAAAATGCAAAAATCGCCCCAAGGGTGAAGGGGTTAATTTTCTGTGCCCTGGCATGCTACAGAAAATTAGGGTTGATGTGTATTACTACCGTAGAAATCTTCACCTTTAGGCCTGCCATGCTCTGTCCGGCATCTGACCCTTTGGTCTCTAGGTTGAAGAAATCAGACAAGTTGGTAACAAGAGTTTTCTTTACTTTGCAGTAAACTCAGGTACACAGGGCAGCCGGCATTGCACTGCAAAGACACGTCAGTATCATTCTGAGGATTGTTCATCATGGCTACAGTTGATGGCACTTGTGTACGGTATACAGACTGAACAGATACGGTGAACCTCCATCTTCCCTGTACAGGGCCACATGAGTCAATGTGTTATGCTGTGAACCCTGAAGCCAGACTGACTGTGATTCCTGACAAGGGCCGCTCCTAGAGCCACTAGCCTCTTCACGTGTCCACAGCTGGGCAGATACTTTTCCTCTCTAAGGTCTCCCCATGTCTGGCCAACACTGGACTCCTTTCCCTTCCAAGTCTATTGTAGCGCCTCTGACTGTATCAGGGTGCTACAGGAACTGTATCCTGTCTTCCAAGGTGCAGGACCCAACCCCCATGGTTCCAGGTTCCCAATAACCGGTGTCACACCATCAGCACTACAAATCCCAACCACACCTCACATCAAACCTGTCGACACTCCAGTGGGTTGGTTAAGCTGGGGTAGGGCCACCCACCTAGGGGTCAGGCAGGACTGGTGGGAGGGAGAAAGTGGAGAGCAGAACAGTGTTAGCCCTCAAAGAGTGAGGAGCTGGGGAGTGTTAGCTCCCGGAAAGCGAGACCAAGGTTGGGTTGCAGACAGAGGTCCGGGACCACAGGAGTCGGGGACCGGTGGCAGTGACATTGGAAAGGGTGTGACGGACGTAGTTTAGGAGGACTGTCAGCATCAGAACCCCAAAAGAACTGACCGGTACTGAGCACAGCGGGATCCAGGAACCTAGGCCGGGAGCAGGTTTATCTGTCCTGATAATTAACCTGGGAGGGAGAGTATCTTCACAAACTTCCCGAGCTCAGAGATTGAAGGCATCAGGGACAATGCTGGGGATAGGGTTCTCCATAAAAAGCAGCCCAATTGAAATCCCAAGTGCCAGCCATCAAGAGCACAGCTGCCCTACACACAGGTACCGGGGCCCCAACAGATTCATGCCAAGGGGCCACAACAGACAACTAAAATTGTGCACTGAGGCAGGGTCCGGACTATCAAGTGACACCTGCGGGAGCAGACACCTGGACGGACTCCCTTGTAGAGACTGTGATACACAGAGCCTTTGGTTTATCATCAGTGTGAGCGTCTGCTTTGTAATCCTCATCCTGCACTACGACTACCCACAGAGAGTACCCTGGTCCCTTGCACCCTGCGCTCCCAAACATCATCCCACCAAACACCCAGAGGCCGGGGCCTTCCCTACCTGCGGAGGGACTGACACCTTGCTGCCCCACACCATCTGCCCCGGGAATCCTTCCAGCAGCGGCGGTACTCCCATTACCGCAACCCGCAAGTGGCGTCACAAACCTCTCCCCTGTAAATATCCCCTTTCCAAGGATCGAAGTGTTAGCCTAGCCTGAGTCCGGACTCCTCGAGCCACGACCACCCCGGATCCGAGCACTCCGGTCTGCGCCGGGGTTGCACACCTCCTTTAGCATTCTTCACCCACCTGCCTGTGTGCTGGATCTCTATCACCACTTAGAGTTTCTTTTTGCTGATCTTGCTCCTTTACTTACTGTACTTACCGTACTTTGCTTTCTAAAGGTCTCTTCAACACACTGCTAACTGGAAAAACTATCTCTTTCTCTGCACTCTGGCCCATCACATTGTGAGCTAATCCCACCTGTTCACTGTCTCTGACCCTGCAGTCTGTTGCTGGGCAGATCATCAAGATCCGCTGCTGGCAGCTCCCTTTTTTCAATTGCCGACCAATGATGTCACAGATTTGCTTAATGGGGGACAAGTCTAGGCCATGGTTGCATCTTTAGGCTATGTATGCTGATCACAGTAGCACAAATAACATGTGGCCTTTTTGTGTTGAAAATCGGTTCTTAGGTCACTTTGAAGAAATGGCCGTACCACTAGTGAAATTGAAACATCACATACCAAACCAAAGGGGTTAAATATTTATACACAAACCATCAAAAGACGTTTGCATGAGGTTGGACTATGAGCCAGAAGTCCAGCTAGATGTACATTGACCTCATCCTATCTCTATCAAAGGTCATTATGGTGGAGAGCAAGACAGCAAATGGAGGCTGGAATTAAGGTCTGTCCTCTTCAGCATTGAGCCCTGCTTTTCTTTTAAAAGCAATTATACTGGACTGTAAATCACATGGACAACACCATGAAAAGGCCTTCCCAAAGGAACATCAAAACAGTCCCATTGTGTGGGTGGCATAATGTACAGTACCTGGACCTATTTAGTCTTGCAGGTACACTATGATAGATTTTGTGGTGGAACCAATGGTATGGCCAGTTCTCTAAAGTGACAGAGGAGACGTTTTTCAACACGACAATGGCATGCCGCATGTTGCTCATTCTACTTGAATGTGCTACCATGGCCTACAGCCAGGGCTGTATTTTGCCTTCGTGCTGCCCTAGGCACTTTAAGTGGTCGCGCCCTTAGTGACAACGTAAAACTGAGTTTTCGCACACGACATCTGTTTAATGCAGATCTACTCTGTAGCACACTTTAAAAAGTATCAATAAGAAACGAACCCCCCCCCCCCAATGGAATCACCACAGGCACATCAAAACATAGCATGAGTATAAAATATTCCCACCACACCGTCCCCACTTATATACTGTGACTGTGACACTGCCCCTAATAAACACCACACTGCCCTCCTTATAAACTACTGTATATCCACCACACCTTCCTCGATTATGAAATATGATCTGTACATTGTGAGGAGGGAGCAGCATGATGTGAGGACAATGTCCCATGCATGCTGCCCCCTCCTCACAATGTCCCATGCATGCTGCCCCCTCCTCACAATGTCCCATGCATGCTGCCCCCTCCTCACAATGTCCCATGCATGCTGCCCCTCCTCACAATGTCCCATGAATGCTGCCCCCTCCTCACAATGTCCCTTGCATGCTGCCCCCTCCTCACAATGTCCCATGCATGCTTGCCCCCTCCTCACAATGTCCCATGCATGCTGCTCCCTCCTCACAATGTCCCTTGCATGCTGCCCCTCCTCACAATGTCCCTTGCATGCTGCCCCCTCCTCACAATGTCCCATGCATGCTGCCCCCTCCTCACAATGTCCCATGCATGCTGCCCCCTCCTCACAATGTCCCATGCATGCTGCCCCCTCCTCACAATGTCCCATGCATGCTGCTCTCTCCTCACAATGTCCCATGCATGCTGCCCCTCTTCACAATGTCCCATGCATGCTGCTCCCTCCTCACAATGTCCCATGCATGCTGCCCCTCCTCACAATGTCCCATGCATGCTGCTCCCTCCTCACAATGTCTCATGCATGCTGCCCCCCTCCTCACAATGTCTCATGTATGCTGCTCCCTCCTCACAATGTCCCATGAATGCTGCTCCCTCCTCACAATGTCTCATGCATGCTGCCCCCTCCTCACAATGTCTCATGTATGCTGCTCCCGCCTCACAATGTCCCATGCATGCTGCTCCCTCCTCACAATGTCCCATGCATGCTGCTCCCTCCGCACAATGTCTCATGCTTGATGCTCCCTCCTCACAATGTCCCATGCATGCTGCTCCTTCCTCACAATGTCCCATGCATGCTGCTCCCTCCTCACAATGTCTCATGCATGCTGCCCCCTCCTCAGTGTCCCATGCATGCTGCCCCCTTCTCACAATGTCCCATGCATGCTGCCCCCTCCTCACAATGTCTCATGCATGCTGCCCCCTCCTCAGTGTCCCATGCATGCTGCCCCCTTCTCACAATGTCCCATGCATGCTGTCCCTCTCCATGAGCTCCTAATGCTGCCTTCCTCTTTTCCATAATGAGACCTTCATGTTGCCCCACTCATGCTAAGACCACCACACTAACGCTTATGCTGAGACCCCCCACACACACACTACCACACTCTTGATATTGACTCCCCTACATTGCTCCACTCCATACTGATCCCACACATGCTGCCCCTTCTTCACAATGAGCTCCCAATGCTGCCCCCTCTTATTCTGAGTCCTTACACTCCCCCCACCCAATCGATTTTGTCATTGCACTATCCCTCATCCCTTGTCCTCTGTCTCTAGCATTAGCCCCTCTCTCCCACTCCCCTAGCATCAGCCTCTCTCCCCCAGCATCAGCCTCTATCTTCCCTCAGCATCAGCCTCTCTTCCCCAGTCTCAGCCTTTGCCTCCCCCCAGCCTCAGCCTGCCCCAGTCTCCGCCTCAGCCTCCCTCCAGCCTCCCTCCAGTCTCAGCCTCAGCCTCCCTCAAGTCTCAGCCTCAGCCTCCCTCCAGTCTCAGCCTCAGCCTCCCTCCAGCCTCCCCCCAGTCTCTGCCTCTGCCTCCCTCCAGCCTCCCCCCAGTCTCTGCCTCCCTCCAGCCTCCCCCCAGTCTCAGCCTCAGCCTCCCTCCAGTCTCAGCCTCAGCCTCCCTCCAGCCTCCCCCCAGTCTCAGCCTCAGTCTCCCTCCAGCCTCCCCCCAGTCTCAGCCTCCCTCCAGTCTCAGCCTCTGCCTCCCTCAAGTCTCAGCCTCAGCCTCCCTCCAGTCTCAGCCTCAGCCTCCCTCCAGCCTCCCCCCAGTCTCTGCCTCTGCCTCCCTCCAGCCTCCCCCCAGTCTCTGCCTCTGCCTCCCTCCAGCCTCCCCCAGTCTCAGCCTCAGCCTCCCTCCAGTCTCAGCCTCAGCCTCCCTCCAGCCTCCCCCCAGTCTCAGCCTCAGTCTCCCTCCAGCCTCCCCCCAGTCTCAGCCTCCCTCCAGTCTCAGCCTCTGCCTCCCTCCAGCCTCCCCCAGTCTCTGCCTCTGCCTCCCTCCAGCCTCCCCCCAGTCTCTGCCTCTGCCTCCCTCCAGCCTCCCCCCCAGTCTCTGCCTCTGCCTCCCTCCAGCCTCCCCCCAGTCTCTGCCTCTGCCTCCCTCCAGCCTCCCCCCAGTCTCAGCCTCTGCCTCTCTCCAGCCTCCCCCCAGTCTCAGCCTCTGCCTCCCTCCAGCCTCCCCCCAGTCTCTGCCTCTGCCTCCCTCCAGCCTCCCCCCAGTCTCTGCCTCCCTCCAGCCTCCCCCAGTCTCAGCCTCTGCCTCCCTCCAGCCTCCCCCCAGTCTCAGCCTCTGCCTCCCTCCAGCCTCCCCCCAGTCTCAGCCTCTGCCTCTCTCCAGCCTCCCCCCAGTCTCAGCCTCTGCCTCCCTCCAGCCTCCCCCCAGTCTCTGCCTCTGCCTCCCTCCAGCCTCCCCCCAGTCTCTGCCTCTGCCTCCCTCCAGCCTCCCCCAGTCTCAGCCTCTGCCTCCCTCCAGCCTCCCCACAGTCTCAGCCTCTGCCTCCCTCAGTCTCAGCCTCTGCCTCCCTCCAACCTCCCCCCAGTCTCAGCCTTTGCCTCCCTCCAGCCTCCCCCAGTCTCTGCCTCTGCCTCCCTCCAGCCTCCCCCCAGTCTCTGCCTCTGCCTCCCTCCAGCCTCCCCACAGTCTCAGCCTCTGCCTCCCTCCAGTCTCAGCCTCTGCCTCCCTCCAACCTCCCCCCAGTCTCAGACTCTGCCTCTCTCCAGTCTCAGCCTCTGCCTCCCTGCAGTCTCTGCCTCTGCCTCCCTCCAGCCTCCCCCCAGCCTCTGCCTCCCTCCAGCCTCCCCCCAGTCTCAGCCTCTGCCTCCCTCCAGCCTCTTCCCAGTCTCTGCCTCTGCCTCCCTCCAGCCTCCCCCCAGTCTCTGCCTCTGCCTCCCTCCAGCCTCCCCACAGTCTCTCCCTCTGCCTCCCTCCAGTCTCCCCCCAGTCTCAGCCTCTGCCTCCCTCCAGCCTCCCCCCAGTCTCTGCCTCTGCCTCCCTCCAGCCTCCCCCCAGTCTCAGCCTCAGCCTCTCTCCAGCCTCCCCCAGTCTCAGCCTCTGCCTCTCTCCAGCCTCCCCCCAGTCTCTGCCTCTGCCTCCCTCCAGCCTCCCCCCCAGTCTCTGCCTCTGCCTCCCTCCAGCCTCCCCCAGTCTCAGCCTCTGCCTCCCTCCAGTCTCAGCCTCTGCCTCCCTCCAGCCTCCCCCAGTCTCAGCCTCTGCCTCTCTCCAGTCTCAGCCTCTGCCTCCCTCCAGCCTCCCCCCAGTCTCAGCCACTGCCTCCCTCCAGTCTCAGCCTCTGCCTACCTCCAGCCTCCCCCCAGTCTCAGCCTCTGCCTTCCTCCAGCCTCCCCCCAGTCTCAGCCTCTGCCTCCCTCCAGCCTCCCCCCAGTCTCAGCCTCTGCCTCCCTCCAGCCTCCCCCCAGTCTCTGCCTCTGCCTCCCTCCAGCCTCCCCCAGTCTCAGCCTCTGCCTCCCTCCAGCCTCCCCACAGTCTCAGCCTCTGCCTCCCTCCAGTCTCAGCCTCTGCCTCCCTCCAACCTCCCCCCAGTCTCAGCCTCTGCCTCCCTCCAGCCTCCCCCCAGTCTCAGCCTCTGCCTCCCTCCAGCCTCCCCCCAGTCTCAGCCTCTGCCTCCCTCCAGTATCTGCCTTTGCCGCCTCCCCCCCCGCATGCGCAGATCTCTGGTCTGCATTAGAGACACTCCCACGTTCCTTATGAATCCACTTACCTGCTCCAGTGCCCGCCGCCATCTTCCTGGCTCACGTGAGTATCCTCTTCTGACACCGGCTTCCATCACGGCGTCCTCCACGGCGTCCTGCTGTGAGCTCTGCATGTGACGTCCACACAGCAGTGGACGCAGCACAGAGGAAGGAGCTGATTGGCGCGCGCCTGTGACCCCGGAAGTGCAGGCGCCGGCAGTTCCGGGGTCAATCAGCTCCCTGTGCTCGGCGGCCACAAAAAATAAAATGTAAAAAAAAAAAAAAAAAAAAAAAAAATTTTTTTTTTTTTTTTTTTTTTTGCTGCCAGAAGGTGCCGCCCCTCACAATCTGCCGCCCTAGGCACCGGACCACGGGTGCCTAATGGTAAATACGGCCCTGGGTGTGTGATCACTGCAGGTCTTCTGCTCGGCGTCGGGTGAGTGTGATTGCGGGGTGCCCGCTGTGTATAATGAAGTGTCCTGCAGTATCTGTATCTTTTTTAGCTGCACGGACACTTCATTATTGATCCACGACTAGGGCTTATTTTCAGGGGAGGGCTTATATTTAAGCCTTGCTCTGAAAATGCTGAAAATCCCTGCTAGGGCTTATTTGCAATCCCTCAAAAATAACTGCAAAATTCCAGGTTGTAAAGTATCAAAACACAAAAAAATGCCAAGGGGAGGTGAATACTTTTGCAAGGCACTGTACATTGCTAAACATTGAAATTGCAACATCACGAAGGAAAACATGAAATTATGGCCATTTTTGGATAAATTTATGTTAATGATGTCCAAAGATGAAAAAATGGAGATAATATTTTCAAAACATCTGGATTTATTCTGTATCGAAAATGAGTGTCACATGCAGAAATCCCCACACTTACATGTCTTGACTGCTATCAATGAGATTATTAATGGATGTCTGAAGAACATTATTTCACACTAAATGCAATAGGACAAGTCATTAAGATCTGCAACTGAAAGCTGCTTTGCAATTGCCAATCAATGAAGTCCCAGATATGCTCAAGAAGAAACAAGTCCGGAGATGCTGTAGGCAGGGCCGTATTTACCATTAGGCACCCGTGGTCCGGTGCCTAGGGCGGCAGATTGTGAGGGGCCGCACCTTCTGGCAGCAAAATTTTTTTTTTTTTTTTTACATTTTTTTTTTGTGGCCGCCGAGCACAGGGAGCTGATTGACCCCGGAACTGCCGGCGCCTGCACTTCCGGGGTCACAGGCGCGCGCCAATCAGCTCCTTCCTCTGTGCTGCGTCCACTGCTGTGTGGACGTCACATGCAGAGCTCACAGCAGGACGCCGTGGAGGACGCCGTGATGGAAGCCGGTGTCAGAAGAGGATACTCACGTGAGCCAGGAAGATGGCGGCGGGCACTGGAGCAGGTAAGTGGATTCATAAGGAACGTGGGAGTGTCTCTAATGCAGACCAGAGATCTGCGCATGCGGGGGGGGAGGCGGCAAAGGCAGATACTGGAGGGAGGCAGAGGCTGAGACTGGGGGGAGGCTGGAGGGAGGCAGAGGCTGAGACTGGGGGGAGGCTGGAGGGAGGCAGAGGCTGAGACTGGGGGGAGGTTGGAGGGAGGCAGAGGCTGAGACTGGAGGGAGGCAGAGGCTGAGACTGTGGGGAGGCTGGAGGGAGGCAGAGGCTGAGACTGGGGGAGGCTGGAGGGAGGCAGAGGCAGAGACTGGGGGGAGGCTGGAGGGAGGCAGAGGCAGAGACTGGGGGGAGGCTGGAGGGAGGCAGAGGCTGAGACTGGGGGGAGGCTGGAGAGAGGCAGAGGCTGAGACTGGGGGGAGGCTGGAGGGAGGCAGAGGCAGAGACTGGGGGGAGGCTGGAGGGAGGCAGAGGCAGAGACTGGGGGGGAGGCTGGAGGGAGGCAGAGGCAGAGACTGGGGGGAGGCTGGAGGGAGGCAGAGGCAGAGACTGGGGGAGGCTGGAGGGAGGCAGAGGCTGAGACTGGAGGGAGGCTGAGACTGGGGGGAGGCTGGAGGGAGACTGAGGCTGAGACTGGGGGGAGGCTGGAGGGAGGCTGAGGCTGAGACTGGAGGGAGGCTGAGGCTGAGACTGGGGGGAGGCTGGAGGGAGGCAGAGGCAGAGACTGGGGGGAGGCTGGAGGGAGGCAGAGGCAGAGACTGGGGGGAGGCTGGAGGGAGGCTGAGGCTGAGACTGGAGGGAGGCTGAGGCTGAGACTTGAGGGAGGCAGAGGCTGAGACTGGAGGGAGGCTGAGACTGGGGGGAGGCTGGAGGGAGACTGAGGCTGAGACTGGGGGGAGGCTGGAGGGAGGCTGAGGCTGAGACTGGAGGGAGGCTGAGGCTGAGACTGGGGGGAGGCTGGAGGGAGGCAGAGACTGGGGGGAGGCTGGAGGGAGGCAGAGGCAGAGACTGGGGGGAGGCTGGAGGGAGGCTGAGGCTGAGACTGGAGGGAGGCTGAGGCTGAGACTTGAGGGAGGCTGAGGCTGAGACTGGAGGGAGGCTGGAGGGAGGCTGAGGCGGAGACTGGGGCAGGCTGAGGCTGGGGGGAGGCAAAGGCTGAGACTGGGGAAGAGAGGCTGATGCTGAGGGAAGATAGAGGCTGATGCTGGGGGAGAGAGGCTGATGCTGGGGGAGTGGGAGAGAGGGGCTAATGCTAGAGACAGAGGACAAGGGATGAGGGATAGTGCAATGACAAAATCGATTGGGTGGGGGGAGTGTAAGGACTCAGAATAAGAGGGGGCAGCATTGGGAGCTCATTGTGAAGAAGGGGCAGCATGTGTGGGATCAGTATGGAGTGGAGCAATGTAGGGGAGTCAATATCAAGAGTGTGGTAGTGTGTGTGTGGGGGGTCTCAGCATAAGCGTTAGTGTGGTGGTCTTAGCATGAGTGGGGCAACATGAAGGTCTCATTATGGAAAAGAGGAAGGCAGCATTAGGAGCTCATGGAGAGGGACAGCATGCATGGGACATTGTGAGAAGGGGGCAGCATGCATGGGACACTGAGGAGGGGGCAGCATGCATGAGACATTGTGAGGAGGGGGCAGCATGCATGGGACATTGTGAGAAGGGGGCAGCATGCATGGGACACTGAGGAGGGGGCAGCATGCATGAGACATTGTGAGGAGGGAGCAGCATGCATGGGACATTGTGAGGAAGGAGCAGCATGCATGGGACATTGTGAGGAGGGAGCATCAAGCATGAGACATTGTGCGGAGGGAGCAGCATGCATGGGACATTGTGAGGAGGGAGCAGCATGCATGGGACATTGTGAGGCGGGAGCAGCATACATGAGACATTGTGAGGAGGGGGCAGCATGCATGAGACATTGTGAGGAGGGAGCAGCATTCATGGGACATTGTGAGGAGGGAGCAGCATACATGAGACATTGTGAGGAGGGGGCAGCATGCATGAGACATTGTGAGGAGGGAGCAGCATGCATGGGACATTGTGAGGAGGGGCAGCATGCATGGGACATTGTGAGGAGGGAGCAGCATGCATGGGACATTGTGAAGAGGGGGCAGCATGCATGGGACATTGTGAGGAGAGAGCAGCATGCATGGGACATTGTGAGGAGGGGGCAGCATGCATGGGACATTGTGAGGAGGGGGCAGCATGCATGGGACATTGTGAGGAGGGGGCAGCATGCATGGGACATTGTGAGGAGGGGGCAGCATGCAAGGGACATTGTGAGGAGGGGGCAGCATGCAAGGGACATTGTGAGGAGGGAGCAGCATGCATGGGACATTGTGAGGAGGGGGCAGCATGCATGGGACATTGTGAGGAGGGGGCAGCATGCAAGGGACATTGTGAGGAGGGGGCAGCATTCATGGGACATTGTGAGGAGGGGGCAGCATGCATGGGACATTGTGAGGAGGGGGCAGCATGCATGGGACATTGTGAGGAGGGGGCAGCATGCATGGGACATTGTGAGGAGGGGGCAGCATGCATGGGACATTGTCCTCACATCATGCTGCTCCCTCCTCACAATGTACAGATCATATTTCATAATCGAGGAAGGTGTGGTGGATATACAGTAGTTTATAAGGGAGGGCAGTGTGGTGTTTATTAGGGGCAGTGTCACAGTCACAGTATATAAGTGGGGACGGTGTGGTGGGAATATTTTATACTCATGCTATGTTTTGATGTGCCTGTGGTGATTCCCATTGGGGGGGGGGGTTCGTTTCTTATTGATACTTTTTAAAGTGTGCTACAGAGTAGATCTGCCTTAAACAGATGTCGTGTGCGAAAACTCAGTTTTACGTTGTCACTAAGGGGCGCGACCACTTAAAGTGCCTAGGGCAGCACGAAGGCAAAATACAGCCCTGGCGGGGACTATCATGTGCGACATCGCAGCATCGGCTTGCGATGTTGCAACGTGCAAAGTACCCCTTACTGTAGGGTTTGACACTGAATGGGTAGGATCACATTGTTCACTAGATTTGTTTCCAGATTTATACCTTTCACTTTTTGCAGCACACAACCTAATTCCCATTCAATAGAGGGTTTTTTTCCCATTCATTGATTCTTTCAACCACTAAACACAACTTCCCAAATCTTGCATTAAACTCAATTAATTACTAGAGAGAAGCATTTCAGTAGTTTCAAATGACAATCCACAACCCGCAGCAAAAGAGGGAACCTTCTAAGGACTGCGGGACAATGGCCCTGACACCTTTTAATCATGTCACTGTAAATCTGATACTTGTTCAAAGAGCCGTCTTTATATGGGTGAAAAGCTGATTCATTGTAGGTTGTGACCGTCATTACAGCAGGATTGTATGATCATTCTTTTGAATTATTTTATACGTATATTGTATTCAGGCTGCGGCTTTAGGTTTATTGCCTAGTGATGGACATGTCCCTTCCCACTCAAATTCTCATTGTGTGTCCATGCAGATCGCGGTTTCATCCATTTATCACTATTTGGAAAGCAGAAAATCCTCTTAAAGGGAACCAAACATCAGGATTTTGGTATATAAGGTGCAGCCAGTGCAGTGCTGGCGCTATCAGGCACAGGGTGTACATACCATTAGTGGGCAGCTCGGATGTTTAGGCTTTGAAATCCAAGTTTGTGAAGTTTAAAAATTCATCATCTTTTTGACTGACAGTTGCACCTCTGCTGCTAATATGTGGGCGGGTTATGCACATGGATTCCCGCCCCCCCCACCCCCCCACCCCGCTGCCTGTTCGTCCCTCTCTCTGGCTCTATGCAAATTTTTATATTCAGCAACTTGTCATTGGAGTTGGCGCACTTTTGGCCAGCACTGTATATACCAAAATCCTGATGTTTGGTTCCCTTTAAAGGGAAAATACTTTTTATAGCACTGACTCGTATGTGTGACATCAAATCTTTTCAATGCAGCCCTACTGGACACCAATACACCATAAGGATCTTCTTCTCGGGCTAGCATACACAGGAGATACCTGTAGGACAACAGCTAGTCCCCTCCAATGCCTCCAAAAACATGCATGCTTGACTTCACCATAGAAGGACATTTTGAAAGTACCCATACATAATATGGTAGATTGACTATACTTCACAATGCTAATGGAACATCCCGGAAAAAAGAAAGACCTCTCAAATCTCTTGGGCCTTTACAAAAATTTCAGGAAATCAACAATTTTGGAAGATGCCTTGTGCCCTGGCCCATCAGTTAGGTGAGGATTATAGATGAGTGGACCTTTTGAAATTCAATTTCGCCAACTTTGCTGAATTTTCCCCAATAATGTAATCTGTAGCAAAAAGAATCACGCAAATCTCAATACTGGAAAGTTTTTAATTGCTCGCAAAATACATGTGGAAGATGAGGAGAGAGAGAACCCTGCTGACCATAACAGCTTATACTCTACTACAGAGAGAGGATCCCACTGAGCATAAGAGCTTATACTCCACTGGAGAGGGAGACATACAGACCATAAGAGCTTACACTCTATTGGAAAGAGAGAGAACCCTACAGACCATAAGAGCTTATAATCCACTGGAGAGAGAGAGAACCTTACAGACCATAAAAGCTTACACTCTACTGGAGAGAGAGAGGACTCTACTGACTGTAAGAGCCTACACTCTACAGGAGAGAGAGAAAGAGAGAGAGAGGATCCCACTGACCATAAGAGTTTACCATCTATAGGAAAGAGAGAGAGAGAGGACCACACTGACTATAACAGCCCATGCTTTACAGGAGAGAGGACCCCTTTTACATTTCAGGGTTCTCCTGAACCTCTAACTGCTCCTGCCCCATCCTTATCCCCTGCAGTGGTGTTGGCTGACTCTCCTGCACCACCTGTCTGCCACTCCAAGTGCTTGGCTGCTAGGCATAAGGTGTCCAGGGTCTTTGTTCATTCAGAGTCTAAGTGTCATGATTCGCCTCCCTATCCACATGGCTAGGGGGCGGAGCCTTTTCTCAGGCCTCACTTCCGGCCCCTGGATGCCTTTAAAAGCTGACACTTCCAGTGAACCAGCGCCGGCTATAAGCTTAGCTCTGCTTTGCCTGTGATTGCTGGTCCTGTGAGTGATATCCTGATCTGTCTGTTCCTGTGCCCCTGTGCCCTTGTCTGTGTTCTGTCCCCTGGTCGTCCCTCCTGTCCTGTGTCCCCCCTCCTATTCCCCACTCTGTTGCTTCGTCCGGTACTGACCTTGGCCTGACTTTGACTCCGCTTTTGCTCGTCCCTCCGGTCCTGCTTCTGCCCGTACGGTGTTTGACCCAGCCTGTCTGACTATTCCTTGCATGCTCTGCAGCTCTGCTTCTCAGCTGTGCTGATTAGGCAGTGCATGAGAACGCTGTGCATTTCCTTCCTGGTTCTCATTGCTCTGTGTAGTGTCGTCTGCTGCAGAGCTCTGGCTCCCCCTTTTGGCAGCATTACACTAAGTCCCTGTTCTGCCCTACTGCGCATGCGCGGGTTCCCGCTGCCTCTCCAGGCTCTAAGTGAGGGATTCCCACTACTGCGCATGCACATGACGTCACCAGTGACACAGCGGCGTCTGATTGGCTGCCGCTTGCGTCACCAATGACGCGGTGGCCGCTGATTGGCCATTGATGATGTCAGCGGCTGCATGGCTGAGTGGCTGCGGCTGTTGCCATTGTCATCAGGAGTCTGGCTTGGGCAGGGCTTAGTCTCTAAAGGACCCTGGATGACGCCCATGGCTGTGCGAATGTCATTATAGCTCAGGAGTCAGGCTCAGCAGTGCAGCCATTGTGTGGCCTCAGCGCCAAAGCAACCATGCAGTGTGTGTGGCAGGTTTGTGTGTGACTGGAGGCGGTAGGCAAGGTTCGGCGTCCGGTGCCTGTCACGCCAAGATTCACGGCGAGGCACAGCCAGCGCCAGTTACCCCGCTCCAGTCATACAACTCCAGTTATACTGCGGCAGCTCAGTGACGCTAACTGGGCTGCCTCTACTGTCCCGGTGTGCCCCCTACGCACATGGTCAGTGTTCCTTAGGACTCCCTGTGCTGTAAACAGGTGAGGTCCAGTACTCGGTGGGTGTGCTGTGAATACCACCAATTGTGTTTTTATTTTTGTGTCCGTCTGAGGTTGTGCCATCCGGCCGCCTGTTCTTCTGTGGCTTTGTCATCTGCCCGGAGGACCTCAAGAGACGTTACAGCTGTTATTAGTTGTGCTCTAATCGTCCTCCCGCATAACAACCCCACTGACCATAAGAGCTTACACTCTATGGGAGAGAGAGAGAAGACCCCACTGACCATAAGAGCCTACACTCTACAGGAGAGTGAGAGAGGTTCCCACTGACCATAAGAGCTTACACTGTACATGAGAGAGAAAAAACCCTGAGGACTATAAGAGCTCCCACTCTACAGGAGAGAGAGGACCACACTAACCATTATAGCTTATACCCTACGGGAGAGAGAGAGAGAGGACCCCACTCTGACTATAAGAACTTAAACTCTAAAGGAGAGAGAGGACCCCACTGACCATAATAGTTTAGACTCTACAAAAGACAGAGAGGACTATGGTGACCATAAGAGTTCACACTCTACAGGAGAGAGAGGACTCTGATGACCATAAGAGCTTACACTCTACAGGAGAGGGAGCAGAACCCAAAGAAAGAGAGCTTAAGGACCCCGCTGACCAGAATAACTTTCACTCTATAGAACGTCAAATAGAATCTAAAATTGTTTGAATTTGAACTTCAGGAAATTTGACTCAAACTCAATCCTCCACGGATCAATCCATCTGTAGTGGGGACAAAAGAGTTGAGGGGGTAGAGGATAGCCATTGAAAATTGGATAATTGTTATTGATGTATTGTGACCTCTATAATACTGAAGAATGTGTGTTAAAATTTTTGGTGCTTTGCTTTGCAGGCCAAGAGACTGCCTGACTGACTTCTTGGATGACAAACTCCAACAGTTGGAAATTATGGTGTGCATCCTTTGAATTGTGGTTCAATTTCAAATTCAATTCAATTAATCACAAAACATTAATCTGATGGGAATAGACCACTTTAGTGCTTTGACCCTAGTTTCATAAGGAACAGATTTGTTGGGCAGATGAGGGCAATTGACTCCATTAAGGAATATACAGCATTTTTCAACTTAATTTTGATACCAATGAACAGCCAGGAGAGTAAAGGCTACTTTACACACTGCGATATCAGTCCCAATATCGCTAGTGTGGGTCCCTGCCCCCATCTGTTGCGCGACACGGGCAAATCGCTGCCCGTGCCGCACAACATCGCCCAGATCTGTCACACATACTTACCTGCCCGGCGACGTCGCTGTGACCGGTGAACTGCCTCCTTTCTAAGGGGGCGGTCCGTGCGGCGTCACAGCGACGTCACGGAGCGGCCGCCCAATAGCAGCGGAGGGGCGGAGATGAGTGGGACGTAACATCCCGCCCACCTCCTTCCTTCCGCATAGCGGCCGGGAGGCAGGTAAGGAGAGCTTCCTCGTTCCTGCGGCGTCACACATACCGATGTGTGCTGCCGCAGGAGCGACGAACTACATCGTTACTGCTGCAGTAACGATAATCGAGAATGGACCCCCATGTCACCAATGAGCGATTTTGTACGTTTTTGCAACGATGCAAAATCGCTCATCGGTGTCACACGCAGCAACATCGCTAATGCGGCCGGATGTGCGTCACAAATTCCGTGACCCCAACGACTCCGCATTAGCGATGTCGCAGCGTGTAAAGCCCTCTTAAGTTATTATCATCAAAGTGGGACATGGAATACACTACTATGAAAATGAACTGGCCCGATATGACCATGAAATACAGTCAAAGTAAAAATGCCCGTACTCATTAGATTAATTTTGGCCAAACCCAAAAGGTCAACCATTGTGTGTTGGAAAAATTGCATTTAAACACAAGTTCTGATAAGTGATAAGCCACCGCCTGATTTATCTGGCAGCTATTTACTCCTCTCACCACATCACAGTCAAGTAGATCATGACATTTTTATCAAATCTGAAGATTACAAAAGGATATTGGGTTGCAATGTAGTACTCAGTACCAGAAAGCTGGGTTTGCATCTTAGATCATCGGTTTTCCAGTAGGTCATTGACTCCCAATATACTTCAAGAAGCCCCCAGATATGGAAGGAAACAAAGCGCTGGAGAGTTCTGAAGTGGCAGCAATGAGTCCGAATCACTTGGGAGAGATCTTAAAATTGCTGTTAGGGGAAGACGCCTTCAGATATGAGAGACATGGAGAAGATTACAAAAGAAGAGTCCAAAATTCCAGGTGAGAGGAGTAAGAAGTTATTGATGGTTATAGGAAGCGATTGATTGTAGATATTTATTCCAAAGGGTGTGCAACCAAATATTAAGTTGAGGGTGCCAACAATTTTGCCCAGGCTATTTTTGAAGTCTTGAGAGAAATTATGTCCAATTTGCCCTTTTAACTTCAGTATTTTTTGTGCTGTTCCAGTACACACATAGGAAATAAACGTGTGTATAAAAAAGTATGTTTAATGGCAATAATTTTCTTGGAGAAATATTTCATTTTCTTGGACAATTTCAAGGGTGCCAACACTTTCGGCCATGACTATACTTGTCTGTAATAGCGAGTTCTATAGTATCTTCTGCCATCTATCTTTTACTTCTGACTTTTAGGGGTACTTTGCACTTTGCGACATCGCTACTGCGATATCGTCGGGGTCAAATTGAAAGTGACGCACATCCGGCGCCGGTAACGACATCGAACGTGTAAAGCCTAGATGCGCCGATAAACGATCGCAAAAGTGTCGTAAATCGGTGATCTGTGTAGCGTCGGTCATTTTCATAATGTCGCACCAATAGGAGATACGATGTTGTTCCTCGTTCCTGCGGCTGCACATATCGCTGTGTGTGAAACCGCAGGAGCAAGGAACATCTCCTTACCTGCCTCCACCGGCTATGCGGAAGGAAGGAGGTGGGCGGGATGTTTACGTCCCGCTCATCTCCGCCCCTCTGCTTCTATTGGCCGCCTGCCGTGTGACGTCGCTGTGATGCCGCACGACCCGCCTCCTTAGGAAGGAGGCGGGTCGCCGGCCAGAGTGACGTCGCAGGGCAGGTGAGTGCATGTGAAGCTGCCGTAGCGATAATGTTCGCTACGGCAGCTATCACAAGATATCGCATGTGTGACGGGAACGGGTACTATCACGCTCGTCATCGCTAGCCGATGCTAGCAATGTCGCAGCGTGCAAAGTACCTCTAACTATCTCTCCGCAGTCTCAGTGCTCCACATATATGATCCCTCCATTCCCTGCGTGTTCAGCCTTTTATCCTTGTCCTGCAACAGTTCACTATCCCATTGTGTCCAGCACTCTCCTAGGAGTAGAGGAGGGCCCTGTAACAGCTGCTACGCCTGCCAGCCTGGTGCTTATGTACCGCCCCGCGGGCTCAGCTGCGACCGCCGAGCCGCTCGGATCCGTGCTCGTACGGTGGGTGGTGGCTCGAGCTCCTCACGGACCCGGGGGTCACGTCGCTCTGCAAGGGGGTTGGCGCTACATGCAGGGACTTTGGTGGGGGAAAGTTCCATGGCTGGGGCCGCGGTGGTTTGGTAGGGGTGTAAGTTCGTGATGCCACCCACGGGTTGTGGTGAATAGATGGACACCACCGCTGCCGTTAACTAGGCCTCCCGGGGATGGTGTTGTGCAGCTTGGTGTTGACCCCTCCATGGGTAGGGGAGTGATGGTCCTGGGGGCCCAAGGGAGGTGCGGAGGCGTGGGAGCGGGTGCGAGCATATGATGGTGCAGTGCGGCGCGGTGCACGGCCCGAAGGCACTGGTGTACTCACCATGACACAATACACTGGAGTCTCTGGTAAACCAAACGGGATGATGAACGGGACCCGCAGCCGGCTGCAGCTTCTCCCTGAACGGGTTGGTGGTTTCCGCCTTTCTCCTGCACCTTTTTATATAAATGTTTGACTCCTATGCCTAAGCAAAGGTAGTCCGCTCCCCGGCTTGCTGGTTGTCGGAAGAGCCCTGTTTGCCCGCATACGCTGGCCTTTTGGGTCTCTATGCCTTGGCGGTGGCTTTACCCTGTATGGTTGGGCTGTTGTCTTCTAACGGGTCTTGTGTGGGATAGGTCCTTAAGTTCAGTCCTCAATCAGTTGATTTGACTCGGCCCTGTCGGTTCGGGGCTTTGTACTGGGTCTGAGTACCCCTCCTAGTGCTCCGGTTTCCAATCGGTTCCCTGGTTCGGTACCGGCGGGCCACCGCCCGACCCCGGTCCCTACGGTTACACCGGCTGTAATCCAAGCTCCTGCAGGCGGCCACCACCTTTTGGCTCCTTGCCAGAGGTGACTGGGCTCCAACCCAGCCACATGAGTAGACTATTGGCAGGCCTGGTCACAGGTCTGCCCTTGAACTCAACCTCTCTCCTTCACTGTCAAGACTCATCTCCTTGTGTGTGTCCTAGAACTTGCGTCTTTCCCGCCTCCAGGCCCGTGAACTCCTCGGTGGGCGGAGCCAACCACCTGGCTCCGCCCCCCCCTGGTGTGGCATCAAACCTGGAGGGTGGTGACAAGGGTTTCTTGGTTGGCTGCTGTCACCTACTCAGGGAGGGGTGTGTGTGTGCATGGGACTACCTGGGACGACCTGACTAGTCCAGGGCATCACACTTATGGCAGCAGAGTACTTATTCTCAAGATGTAATGTGTTTGTGCATTAGGGACTTGGTAAAAAAAGAAAATACTAGTAGTAAACACAATGCAGATGTGATCACATCTGATGACTCAGTGGGTAGCTCCGATGTCGTGTGGCACTTTGGTCATCGATTTGGAGAGAAATAAGGCAAAACGTGAAGATGTTGTTCTTCATATATATGACGGCCAGGTGGCCTCCTATGACACATGCAAGTGGGTTAGGATTGTGAGTGATGGGGAATATATGTAGTGTCCTTTTGAGGACATGAATGCTCATATGACTGTCCCTGAGGAGCATTGTGAAACCTTATCTCCTGTGTTGAGGATGACATCATGTAGATCTGATTCATGCTGAACTTGATCAGCCGTATGTCCAGAAACATGGCCGGGGGCTCTTCTGGGCCACCACAACCACAAGCTCCTGTTAGCTGATAAGTATCACACTCTACTGTATCTAAAACACATTAGAAGCTGCTTAGCAGGAGTCTGTATTTAATATCAACCGGTAATGAGATAAATAATTTCTGCTGGATGCAGATGGAATATGGATAAAATACAGGACTATTGGATTTTTTCTTTTTAAATACTATGATCAAATTTTCTATTCAGGGCATTACGGGTCCTGCTTATTATAGTTATATGGCTAGAATTTTAGATATCTATCCCCCAAGCTGGATGATATTTTAAAGGGATTCACAGGTGGACATTATGCCAGCGGGGAATATATTGTCCTTCCCAATTGTTTCTAGATTATCTGCAAAACTATCAGTACATAAGTAATGTGATAGTGAAAGCGTAAAATGCAAAATGCAATTTATAGAATATCAGAGCGGCTTCATAGGCATTGATAGGGATACAGTATATAAAGGGGTGTCTGATTTAGAAATCTCAATTGTAAAGAGTTAAGATAGAGAATCGTCTGTATCTAGAGGACTCGGCAAATCCACATGTTGTCTGGCCTTCATGAGGAAGCACCACTCCGGGTTATAGTTTGGGATGGTATAATGTACGGTAGCCGGACACCTCTAATCTTCATTCCAAGTGCACTAATAGTTCGGTGTTACATTGATTTTGTTGTAAAACCAGTAGTTCGGCCATTTCTCCAGCTGATCCCAGGAGCCATTTTTGAACACGATATTACCATTGACATGCCAATCATTGGTAGTAACTCACTGCGGTCACCACTCTCCTCTCCCCAGCCTCAGACTGTCTCTCTGCGATACCTCCTGTAGATCTGCAACAGTGCTGCATCCTTCTGCTGCTGTTGAGCTCCACTTGGCTATAGGGAGGCGTGGCGATGTTTAACCCCACTGTGTCAGTTAAAGTTTTAGTTCTCTGACCTACCACCAAACAGTGGGGTATGAGTCAAGCAGCGGGGGCTTTATGAGGCAGTTTCTTCCATCACTCCTTGCCTGATCTAGGTTTAGTTCTGTTCCAGTATAGATTCCTGCAAGGTGCCTCCTATATTGTCTCTTCCGTTTTCTGACCTGGCTTGCCTACTCGCTTATCCCATCCTTTCCGCTCCTGACCCTGGCTACGTATATTGAACCAACATGTGCTGCCTGTGTAGTGCCCCTGAAGTCATCAGGGAGCTACAAGGTACTGCATCCCCACCAGGATGCAGGGCCTACTCACAGGGACCCAGAAGACCAGTGCCGGTAACAACAAAAACATTCCAGTTAATCCCTATTTTTCCCCAAATTCCCCATAGACTGGTGCCAGACTAGGTTTGGACCTAATGGATGGCCACCTAGTGATGGAACCGATCCAGTCCATTAGACCACCAGGTGGGAGGGGCAGATAGAGAACAGTTAAAGTCAGTCTGCAGTAGTTGGTGACAGAGAGAGGAAGTGAGTGGAAGCACTGACAGGAGTGTGACGGTGACCTGAGGGCCCAGGCATTTGGTTGCCGGTGGAGTATGGTGGAGTGCTCCTGGAACCATTGCACAAACGGGGTAAAGAATCCTAGATCAGGCAAATGCTCCTGGCAGACCTGATAAAATCTGCACAGTGAGGGGACCATCAAGGACCTCACTGACCTTGAAGTTCGGGACTCAGTAGTAACTGGAGAACCGGGGAACAGGACCAGAGACTACGACCCCACAGGGTTCACGC
This sequence comes from Anomaloglossus baeobatrachus, assembly GCF_048569485.1. NCBI lineage: Eukaryota > Metazoa > Chordata > Amphibia > Anura > Aromobatidae > Anomaloglossus > Anomaloglossus baeobatrachus. The sequence continues at coordinate 632,289,387 of NC_134355.1, forward strand.
TACTGTCATATGGACTACCGTTGAGCGACTTCCAGGAGGGGACCCCCAGACGCTCCAAGCCACGGGAACCCACCAAGCAAAGACAGGTGTAGGGGAAAGAAGCCAGGTCACTAAACCACCACTGGGACTAAAGAGACCAGCGTTCAAGACCAGCCTTCCTCGGGTGACCAGTTTCCATCTCACTGTGAGTAAAGGAACCAGTTACACTATAACCCCTTGTGTGGCCTACCTTCTTTCTGCACCCATCCCCATCACCTATCCTCTGGGGCCTGCTTGCGGAGGGCCTAACATCCAGGCTGCCACTAACACCAGCCCTAGTAGTGAGAACTGTGCAGCGGCTGCTCCATCTACATAGCCGCAACCCATTAGTAGTGTCACGTGATAAACTTTCATTTAATCTCTAAATATACCCCTTTTAAAAAGCGTCCCCAGGACATGGAAACGGGCAATGTCCACCAACTGACATCTCCCCAGCAGTACACCACCCGGAACCGAGTACCCCATAGCCCTGGGCGACACACCTGCCCTTACCCTGGTTTTTCTTACTACGCTTTTTGCCTTCGCCCATCTGTACCTCACACTTGTGTCTCTGATCCTCCGGTCAGCTGCTGCAGTTTCGGGGACTGCCCTGGTGTGGTACCTGGTGACTTTCAGTGACCAAACCTATCCTCACCACCTGACGCTCTAGTAAAAACCCAGTAGTCACTTACCGTACACTGGGTGCAGAATTATTAGGCAAGTTGTATTTTGGCGGATTTTTTTAATTATTGATCAACAACTATGTTCTCAATCAACCCAAAAGACTCATAAATATCAAAGCTTAATATTTTTGGAAGTTGGAGTGTTTTTTTTAGATTTTGGCTATCTTAGGAGGATATCTGTTTGTGCAGGTAACTATTACTGTGCAGAATTATTAGGCAACTTAATAAAAACCAAATATACTCCCATCTCACTTGTTTATTTTCACCAGGTAAATCAATATAACTGCGCAAAATTTAGAAAAAAACATTTCTGACATGCAAAAACAAAACCCTTAAAAAATAGTGATCAATATAGCCACCTTTCTTTATGATGACACTCAACAGCCTACCATCCATAGATTCTGTCAGTTGCTTGATCTGTTTACGATCAACATTGCGTGCAGCAGCCACCACAGCCTCCAGACACTGTTCCGAGAGGTGTACTGTTTTCCCTCCCTGTAGATCTTACATTTTATGAGGGACCACAGGTTCTCTATGGGGATCAGATTAGGTGAACAAGAGGGCCATGTCATTATTTTTATATCGTTTAGACCAGGGGTGGGGAACCTTTTTTCTGTCGGGGGCCATTTGGAAATTTCTACCAACCTTCGGGGGGCCGCACAAAATTATCAATGTTTAAATGACCCTGCTATATTGGGTGAAGCAATTAATTAACTGGGGGCATGGGCTGGGGGCACAGACACCACACGCGGGGCTGGGGGGCACAGACACCACACGTGGGGCTGGGGGCACAGACACCACACGCGGGGCTGGGGGCACAGACACCACACGCGGGGCTGGGGGCACAGACACCACTGTGGGGAAGGCAAAGACACCACTGTGGGGAAGGCACAGACACCACTGTGGGGAAGGCACAGACACCACTGTGGGGAAGGCACAGACACCACTGTGGGGAAGGCACAGACACCACTGTGGGGGAAGGCACAGACACCACTGTGGAGAGGCACAGACACCACTGTGGGGGAGGCACAGGACACCACTGTGGGGGGAGGCACAGACACCACTGGGGGGGAGGCACAGACACCACTGGGGGGGAGGCACAGACACCACTGGGGGGGGAGGCACAGACACCACTGGGGGGGGAGGCACAGACACCACTGGGGGGGAGGCACAGACACCACTGGGGGGGAGGCACAGACACCACTGGGGGGGAGGCACAGACACCACTGGGGGGGAGGCACAGACACCACTGGGGGGGGAGGCACAGACACCACTGGGGGGGGAGGCACAGACATCACTGGGGGGGAGGCACAGACATCACTGGGGGGGGAGGCACAGACACCACTGGGGGGGAGGCACAGACATCACTGGGGGGGAGGCACAGACATCACTGGGGGGGAGGCACAGACATCACTGGGGGGCTGCACAGACATCACTGGGGGGGGGCTGCACAGACATCACTGGGGGGGGGGCTGCACACACGACTGGGGGGGGGCTGCACACAGGACTGGGGGGGGCTGCACACAGGACTGGGGGGGGGCTGCACACAGGACTGGGGGGGGGCTGCACACAGGACTGGGGGGGTGCACACAGGACTGGGGGGGTGCACACAGGACTGGGGGGGTGCACACAGGACTGGGGGGGTGCACACAGGACTGGGGGGGGTGCACACAGGACTGAGGGGGGTGCACACAGGACTGAGGGGGTGCACACAGGACTGGGTGATGGGCTGCACATAGGATTGTGTGGGGGTGCACACTGGACATTGGGGGGCTGCACACAGGACTGGGGGAGGGGTGCACACAGGATTGGGGGGGTGCAAACAGGACTACTGGGTGATGGGCTGCACACAGGACATTGGGGGGCTGCACACAGTACTGGGGGAGGGGTGCACACAGGACATTGGGGGCCACACTGCGCTGAGAGTTTCATGCAACTCTGGGGGAGAGGGTTTACAGAACTGGTGTGGGGAGGCACAAAGCATTGGTCAGGGCATATAGCAGCAGAGGGTCGGCGCTGGACTCACAGCAGCATTGCACTCACATCACCGGAGTGCAGGAGCCGGACACTGCATCAGAAGGAGAAGGCAGGCACTGATCTCCGGAGGGCAGGAGGCGTGCACACAAGGCAGGAAGCTGTGAGGCTGCTGTGGACCCGCCCATTGGCAATTGGCACTGGCCGACGGGAGAACACATTGCAGCACAAACAGCAATGTGTGGATTTAAAGGGCCGGCGGCAGCAAACCGCGGTGACAGCACCAGCACTGCCTCCCCCGGGAATCTGCCCGGGGGCCACATAAAAGGTCATGGCGGGCCGCATGCAGCCCGCGGGCCGGAGGTTCCCCACCCCTGGTTTAGACCTTTACTGGCCAGTCACGTTGTGGAGTAATTGGATGCATGTGATGGAGCATTGTCCTGCATGAAAATCATGTTTTTTTTGAACGATACCAACTTCTTCCTGTACCACTGCTTGAAGAACTTGTCTTCCAGAAACTGGCAGTTGGTCTGGGAGTTGAATTTCACTCCATCCTCAACCCAAAAAGGTCCCACAAGTTCATCTTTGATGATACCAGCCCATACCAGTGCCCACCTCCACCTTGCAGGCATCTGAGTCGGAGTGGAGCTCTCTGCCCTTTACTGATCCAGGCTCTGGCCCATCCATCTGGCCCATCAAGAGTCACTCTCATTTCATAAGTCCACAAAACCTTTGAAAAATCATTCTTAAGATATTTCTTGGCCCAGTCTTGACGTTTTATCTTGTTTCTTGTTCAAAGGTGGTCATTTTTCAGCCTTCCTTACCTTGGCCATGTCCCTGAGTATGGCACACCTTGTGCTTTTTGATACTCCAGTAACGTTGATTTTCCTCAATTCATGGGCAGTTACTTTGCGCCTATTTTGCCCAACACGCTTCTTGCGACCCTGTTGGCTATTTGCCATGAAATGCTTGATTGTTCGGTGATCACGCTTCAAAGGTTTGGCAATTTCAAGACTGCTGCATCCCTCTGCAAGACATCTCACAATTTTGGACTTTTCAGAACCCGTCAAATCTCTCTTCTGACCCATTTTGCCAAAGCAAAGCAAGTTGCCTAATAAGTATGTGTACCGCCCCGGGCTCGGCTGCAACCGAGCGGCTCGCATCCGGGATCACTGGTGAGTGGCCCAAGCGTCTCCGGACCCGGGGGCCCCGTGGCCACGCCGATCTGAAAGGAGCTGGCGTTTTGGGGGACGTAGGTTTACGACCGGAGCCGTGGTTAAGTTCGTGATGCCACCCACGGGTTGTGGTGAAGGTGGACACCACCGCTGCGGTTACGGGGTACCCGAGGGAGATGTTACGCAGCAAGATGTTAACCCCTCCGTGGGTAGGGATGGTGGCCCTGGGACCCGTTGGGGGGAGTAGTTGGGCGGTGCAGGGAGGTGTACGGCCGGAGGGCACTGGTGTACTCACGATTAGAAGCACACACAAGTCTCTGGTAAACTAAGATGATGGGGGTCTGTGCCCGCAGCCGGCTGCACTTTTTTGAGTGTTGATGGACTAGCTGAACTTGCAATACAGGAGTCCGCTCCCCGGCTTGTGTATGTCGGAGGAGCCCTTTACCCGCAGACGCTGGTCCGTGGATCTCTCTGCCTGAGCGGTGGCTTTCTATCCCCTCGTTGGGCTGTTGTCTTCAGTCAGGACTTTGGGGGGGAAAGGACCTATTGTCCTGGCCGCAATCAGTTAATTAACTCAGTCCAGTAGCTTCTGGATCTCGTTTCAGGTCTGAGTACCCGCCTTTGTGCTCCGGTTTCCAGTCGGTTTCCCGGGTCGGTACCGGCAGACCACTATCCTATCCCGGTCCACCACGGTTCCACCGAGCCGTCTTCTCGGCTCCTACAGGCAGAGGCCTCCGTATGCCTCCTAGCCAAGGTGCCCGGGCTCCAACCCTTGCAACTGTCAGACTGCCGCAGACCTGGGCACAGGCCTGCTTCTACTCTCTTTCACTCCTAACAACTAACTACTCACTGACTGTTTTCCCGCCTCAGGCTCTCTGGACTCCTCGGTGGGCATGGCCAACCACCTGGCTTCGCCCCCTAGTGTGCCCATCAAGCCCTGAGAGGGGTGACTAGGGTTTAAAGTGTTTGGCTGCTGACACCTTGTTAGGGGACTGGTGTTGTGTGGGCTGCTCTAACTGTGACTACCTGGCTAGTCCAGGGCGTCACATATGCACCCCTTATATAGGGTGTTGATGTCATTACACCACACCCCTCCTCATTACAGAGATGCACATTACCTTATTTACTTAATTGGTAGTTGGCTCTCAAGCCTATACAGCTTGGAGTATAAAAATTATCATGTGATCAAAATATTCATTTGCCTAATAAGTCTGCACACAGTGTAGTCATGCCCCTCCAAGGTAAGTGTGGCGCCCCTGAGGCTTCCATCGCCACAGAGGTACTGCACCTGTATCCCATCCCGGGTAAGAAGGGGGTCATCTACCGGTTCACAGACAAAACCCTGCACACACCAATTATTAGGTCACACACAGGGTCAGGGTTTAAGACAGGCACACGTTTAATGCTGAGAGTAGCGACCAGTATGCCTGGTCATGGGGCCTTAAGTCCTATTCGCTGGCCTGAGAGGGGTGTAACTTACCAAGCGGAGTGTAGGAGGAGTCAGCCGGGTAGGGAGGGGAACCAGAGAGTTCAAGTTCAGCCAGAAAGAGAGAGAGAGAGGGAGAACAGTCAGTCAGAAGGAGTCGAGAAGTGTGGAGGTGGGCTGTCAGGAAAAGACAGCAGACAGAAAAGACAGAAACAGAAGGAGGTTCCTGGTGGAGATCCTGGGTCTTGCTAGGCCCAGGTGACACCGATAGAAGGGATTCCAGGGTGCCACGGAAGTACGAACGTCCCGTGGACCTGTTCCACTAGAAATACCGGGTGGAGGGATCTGGCTGCAACACAGGGACGGTCCCTAGGCTGAAAGAAGAAAGACATTACTTTTAGCGAAACTGACGGCCCGGGAGATTGCTGCAGGCACCCGAGGCCAAAGCCTGCCACAGATCACCTGCAAGGGGAAGCATTAGAAGACTTAGGTCAGCCACCCTTTGGACAGGCTCGGTGGCGGAGGCGCAGGACAGCCTAGTGCAGTTCGGCGCTAGTGAGACAGCCAGACGGGACACATTGAGGGGTGCACCGGTATTGACCCTTGAACTATTTGGAATCGGTGGAGGCCCATAACGGCGGATCCTGGCATACCGCGGGTAACCGGTCAGCTGCAGTGTTGAAACCTAACAATGAGTAAACATCTTAACTGCAATCCCGTGTCGTCTGATTTGTCCTGCACCTCATCAACAAACACCATAGACTTTTCCAAAGGTTGTCCCGGGTACCCGCTCCACCTGTGGGGAGCAAGAAACACCTCAGCTGCCACAACCTCAGCCCCAGAGGTCCCTTCCAGCAGCTGCGGCTCCATAGCCGCACAATTCCACAGGTGGCGTCACGCATTTCAATAAACTACAACTCCCATAATCACCTCCCCATCAGCCACATTGACTCCGCCAGGGTCACGGAGTCGGGCCCCACGACAGCTGACTACCCCGGACTAGTCCAGCCCGACGCCGAGTCACCTAAGGCCCTGGGGCGGCGAGTCATAAGCCTGGTCCCTAGTACAGCGGATCCACATCCATCAGCTTTACAACCATGTTTCTATTGCTACTGTGAGCAGTCTGTGCAGCGTAAATGTGCTACCCTAGTCAACAGCGTCTCTGCCTTGTTTCCCATCAAGAACATTTCGGACATTATTGGTTGGCAAAAGCAAAGCAGCTGCTAGCAGCGGATCTTGCTGATTGGTCCAAATGCATATAGCGCAGCAGAACGTTTCTAGACAACCATTGACAGCAGCCAAGGCTGTAAGTGCGGAAATTTCTGTAAGTTGCGCTCATATTCCATATTGAATAAATAGAGATGTTATCAAAATTTTTTTTTCATTTTCTTATAATTTGTAATCCACCCTGTGATTTCCATAATACCATGAGTTTTTTCTTCATGGTGTTGAAATTGTAATCTTCAGGAGTGTATACTATATTATATCATTCAACAGGTCTTTATATCTTATACTATGGGGTAGATCTTTATAACTCCTTATTTCTCCCATTTTCTTACAGTGCATCCTTATGGTGAAGTCTTTTGTGAAGAACATGGACAGCTGCCGTGAAAGGCCCGCTGCAGCTTTTTGTTTTAAGATGAATCTCGATACTAATGATTTTTTTTATATAACTTTCCAGTTGTATAGCGGAGCAAACTGGGTGTGAGGTCTGCCCTAATGCCACTGAACTTGCTGCACTTTGCCATGCTTTGTTATGTAGATAGGTCATTTGTATGTGAAATGTGTCTCCATCCCAGAGACCTTTTGTAACTTTGGACATGGTAGGGGATTTTTACTTTTTTCATCCCCTATTCTTTGTATGTGCATTCTAATGCGGGAACTTCAGATGTTCGGCATCACAAGAATTACTTTTATGATTTTCTTAAAGAATTTTAGTTGTCAACAGTATAAATAATTTCCACCTAAGATCCATATTTTTTTCTATAAGATGTTGTGTTATAGTTTGCGCTGATTCAGGGAAAGATTTTGAACTTGGTTTAGCATGTTAATAATTAGTGATGAGTGAGCACTACCATGCTCAGGTGCTCGGTACTCGTAACTAGTGATGAGCGGGCACTACCATGCTTGGGTGCTCAGTACTCGTAACTAGTGATGAGCGAGTACTACCATGCTATAAGAAAACACCCCAGTTGGTGTGGTTCCTGTTGCAGATTTTACATTGGGGCTCAGGAGCATAAAATTACAAATCAGGATGACAACTAGTAAGGTGAAGGACTAGTCCCCTCTTTTCATTGCTTGTGTGACGCCCTGGCGAAACCAGGTTGTCATAGAGGACTGCGCAAATCTTCCAGGTGCAGGACTCCATCCTCCTTGGCATACCAACACACACCCAGCAAAGCCTAGTCGCCCCCCCATGACAATAGGGACACACCAGTCGTTGGGGCCAAGTGGATGATGACGCCCACCTAGGGTCCTGAGGTGTTCTGGGAGGGAACAAGAGAGTTCAGTGCGGAGAGAGAAAGTGAGAGGAGTGGGGAGTGACAGCAGAGTCAGGGGCTGGAGCCCTTGGACGACCGGACTACTGAATAGGTGGCAGTCGGCAGATAGGACCACATGCGACGGAGATCCGGTCGCGGGAGACCTTAAGTGGATGGGTGCAGGGTTGTAGCCCGCTGGTGCCTACAGCGGGAATCCGGTCCGGAGGCTGTGCACAGTCGGGGTGCCTGGACCCTAGGGCGAGGACTACTTCAAGCCCCTTGTCAATTAGCCAGCAGGGGACAAGATTCCACGTCTTGTCCCACCGGAAAGCCCAAAGAGCGAGACGGAAGCCCAACGAGGGTGATAGGGCTCCGCAATTGCCTGCTAAGATCCCACGGGTCAGTTCTCGCGGGCCACAGCTCCCAACACACAGAATCACCGGGAGTGGACTTCCCCGTTTCAAGCGGAGTAGTCAAACTAAGGACACAAACACTAAGTGCAGGAGGAAGGGACCCCTGTTTGCTGTACCAGCGTATGTGACCCGAATATGTGACCCGTATGTCACCGGTCACTGGCAATTTGGTTTATCACTTGGACTTTGAGCTGTGAGCACACCAATACCACCAATACCCCCTATACAGGATTGTCTGGCGCAGCCCCAGGGACCCTAAATGCACAACTGACAGAAACTAGAGGAGGTCGGCTCTTACGGACTTGAAGGGTCTCTTAATGTCCGGTGCTGATGTGCTCGAATTGTGGTAGCACGGAGGTGGTGGCTCAGACGTGACAGCAAGGAGGTGGTGGCTCAGACGTGGCAGCCCAGAGGTGTTGGTAGTGAGTAGGCTCTAGGACAAGACACAAGTTAGAAATATGAGACTTGTACAAGGACACAACAAGCAGAACTAGACACAGTATCGTAATGGGACCTGAGAACTAGCAACACACTAACTAATAGGCAATGTGGCTCAGGCGCCTCTCTAAGGAGAGGTGTGAGTGTGACGCCCTGGGCAAGCCAGGGGTCACAGGTAATGACACCACCACACCCTACACCCCGGATAGGTACACAAAAGCTACACCAGAAATCCTTGTTGCCTTCCTCCAGGGGCTGATGTCCACACCAGGGGGTGGGCCAGGCAGTTGGCTCCGCCCACCGAGGAGTTCACAGTCCTGGAGGCGGGAAAACCAGGCAGATTAGAGTTGAAGTTGAGGAGGGAGAGAGTTGGAAGTGGTAGAGGAGCAAGTGAGAGGAGTTGAAGTGAAGGAAAGTGACAGTTTGAAAAGCCTGAAGTTGGTCCGGGTGTGTGCCCCGGACTGAGACAGCAAGGTTAGCAGACGGTGGTGACCGTCTGCAGGAGAGGCTGATCGGAGGTTGCCGAAAGGACCGTGGACGGGTGGTGGCCCGGCGGTACCGGACCGGTATACAAGGAGAAGCCAGCACCATTGGCAGGGGCCTTTCGGATCCCGGCAAGGCTAGGAGTCGCCATGAATTTGCCAAATCCGTCAGTGAAGGGGACCTCCATGAAGGGGACCTCCGGGTCTCCCAACAACTAAGTCCCGATTGAAGGCAACAGTCCAACCGTAGGAGAGAGACACCGCCACCGCCAAGGCACCAGTTTCTCAGGGCCAGCGCCTGCGGGCAAAGAGGGGCTCCTCCGGCCCATATCCAAGTCAGGGAGCGGGTTACCGGTGGGAACCCATCGCTACCAAAATTACACTAGGTGCAGGGACAGAGACCGTCACCGCCAACTACCGGGGAAAAGCAACAGCAGCCGTCCGTGGAACCGTCTTTCCAGCCGTGTGTTTTACCGAGAACTGTGTCATCGTCTCAGGCTGAGTGAGTACCACCGTGCCGTGCGGCACAGCGCTGCCCCCGCGACCCTGCACCTCACCAGGCCCCGCACCTGGCCTGCCATCCCTCATCCTTCACCCCATCACTGGGCCCCGGGACAACCAACCCCTACCCACGGAGGGGAGAACTAATGTGTCGCCCGGGGACCAGGGGTACTCAGATCCGGGCCACGAGGTCACTTCTGTGGGTATCACGGTGGCGTGACCCGGTCTGGGATCCCAGGCTGCACAGTAAAAGGGGATTGGTTTTGGGGATATATTGTCCGTGACGCCACCCACGGTTTTGGTGATTGTGTGGACACCACCGCTGCTCTGTATAGGGATCCGGGAGCGGTGACAGGAAGCAGCTAAGTTGTTAGTTCTCCCCTCCGTGGGTAGGGGGTGGTTGTCCCGGGGCCCAGTGATAAGGTGGGGGATGCTGGATGGCAGGCCAGGTGCAGGGCCTGGTGAGGTGCAGGGTCGCAGGGGTAGCGCTGTGCCGCACGGCACGGGGTACTCACTCAGCCAGTAATCACGACACAGTCCTTGGTAAAACACTCGGCTGGATGGACGGGTGCCCACAGATGGCTGCGGTTGTTGTTTCTCCCCTGACCCAGTTTGGTGGTGTAAGTCCTTTCTTCTACCTCCGTGCATGCTCCTCCTGCGCTCCGGCTTCCAGCTGGCTCCCCGATTCAGTACCAGCGGGCCACCGCCCAGCCCCAGCTACCTACGGTTCCACCAACTGTCTCCCCGGCTCCCTGCAGACGGCCACTACCGTCTGCCTGACTTTCTGCTGCACAAGGGCCCTAGGCTCCAATCCTAGGCCCCAGTCTGCGTCTGCCTCTCTGCAGACCTCCTCTCTCCTCCTCTCCTAGGACTTGACTGGGCTTGTTTCCTGCCTCAGGCCAGCTAACTCCTGGGTGGGCGTCTCCATCTCCTGACTCCGCCCACCTGGTGTGTCAGTCTGAGCCCGAGGAAAGGAATCAAGTTTCACTGGGGATGTCTGCTGTGAAACTGCTGGGGGTGGGGGTGTGTGTGTGTTGTTACCTGTGGCCCCTGGCTTGTCCAGGGTGCCACACTAACAACCCTGCTGCTCCTTGTCACCGCTCCCGGGATCCCCATACAGAGCAGCGGTGGTGTCCACACAATCACCACAACCGTGGGTGGCATCACGGACAATAAATCCCCAAAACCAAACCCCTTTTCACTCACGGGCGAGGAGCGCCGCTCGAGTCCCCGGGATCCGGCCCATCGCTCGAGCCACCGAGCAGCAGAGGCCACAGCAGCAGCGGCAGCCAGACCCAAGCAGTGGGAGAGCGCAGCGTCCCCTCCTCCGCCCGCGACAGAGGCAAACTTAAATACCTTTTTGCCACCCCGACAAGCTAACCACTGGGGATCTTAGAAGCTTAGGCATGATCATATATTGAGGGGCTCCTTCTAACAAAGAGTGATTTCCAAAATGACCAAGCCCCAATAGTAATCTTCTATACCAGCATACTTTAATTGAACAATGGCTACATCAGTGCTTTTAAACTTGGTTGGGCAACAGTGGCATGTTTGGACCATGCTGTTGAATATATTACATATTTACTTGAGCCCTTATACCAGAATTTGCCATTTTCCAGGTTGAATTATCTCCATTGGGGTTATACTAATGCATCTGCTCTCCCTCAAGCCAGTTCCCCATAATGAACATTCAAGGTCCTAACATGGAATGTGATGGCTGTAGGTCTCCTGACCCAAAATCAGCAGCATCATACATATCATATAGAAGCTTGAATGTCGGACGTGCGAAACGGACCTAAGTAATTACACTGGTATACATTTCCGACTGATCTACGAAAACTCCCCACTCTCCTGCACCTTATACAACTGTTCCCAACGAGCTACTACTCCCAACTTCCCTCATTATATCTGCTCACTTCCATCTACAGGACTTCTCTAATGATGCATGCACACTATAAAGCTCATTACCCTGGGCCATTAGAATTGCTCCCAACATTTTAAGTTGGTTTTAAAAAAACCTGAAGCTTACACAAATGGTCAAAAGTTTGGACACACCTGTTCATGCAATGGCATCCCTTTTCTTTTTCTTATTGGAATGTGCAGATTCTAGATTCAGACTGAAGGCAGCAAAACCCCATATGAACACATATAGAAAGAAGTGGTAAACAAACACTTGTATAACAAATCAGAATATGTGTTAAAGGTTAGATTCCTCAAAGAACCCCCCCTTGTACTCTCTAGTAATGCACTCCACAGCTTCATCAGGTCATCATCTGGAATTGCTTCCAACAGTCTTGAAGGAATTTGCAAAGGTGCTGAGCACTTGTTTGCTGAGTGGCCTTCACTCTGTCATCCATCTCATCCCAAACTATCTCAATTGGCTTGAGGTCAGGTGATTGTGGGTGCCATGTCATCTGAAGCAGTCTCCATTCCTCTCCTGTTTTACATAGCCTAGAGGTGTTTTGGGTCAGTGTTCTATTATAACACAAATGATGGCCTCAGTAAGGACAAACCAGATAGCATAGTGTGGCATTGCAGAATGATGAGGTAGTTAGACTTGTTTTTCTCCATGTGTTCTTTTATGGTTTTGCTGCCTTCAGTCTGCATTTACAATGGGCACATTACAATAAAATCGTGGAAAACTATTGTATGAATAAGTATATTCAAATGTCTGACCAATACCCAATGTCACATGAACTTTACCACAGCTGCAGGCACAGAATATGTCTCACAATTATCCTGACCCAGTCACATATATCATCACTCTGCTGTATGCAATTTGCTACCCTTGTTGTATCACTCTGCCCTTTTTATCTGTCATGCCTTCTGGCTTTGTAAGATGCTGGTCAAGCTCCTACCCCTGCCTGAAGACACCAAAAGTGTTCTTATATATATATATACAGTATGTGTGATAAAATATAAAGAAATGTTATGTAGAAAAGAAATGTAAGGCATAGGAATGCATAAAATGTAGTGTAATGTATAGATATAGCAGTATTGGTAAAGCTATGTAATATAATGATGTTTAGTGCCTGCAAGTAAACATCACCATCTAGTGGCCAGGCATTATAAGAATATAAGTAATAAGTTATGTAGGATATTTTGGTAAGGTAGGTTGCCCAGTAACTGACTGCAGGGAATAAGACAGTTAAACTGTGAGATTAGCCCACACGAGAATGAGTCAGAACTAGGGAACAGACAGGCTTCATCTTAGAAGTCACATAGGAAACGGCTAGTGAGTAGGACAAACAGTCATGTTTTGGTCGAATTCTGAGGGTGACTTGTGGAGGTGTGAAGCCCCACAGGTGTAGTGTCGGTGCATTACCTTCAGGGACTCCACTCGGCTGGATCTGGTCACAGGTAGGAGATCTTCTTCTTGTCGTGACGCCACTCTCAGAATTGCGGTCAGTGGGGACCGCCACTGCAGGTTGAGGGACGCCTGGGGCTGATGGTGAGTGCAGTTAGTTGGAATAGCCTCCTGAGAGTGAGGCAAGCCCCAGGGCCCTGTGTAGGTGCGTAGAACCACAAGGCGCAGAATAACTCCACACAGGCAGAATGTCTTTCAGGGTTTTTACTCACTTCAGGTGGCAGGGTGAGTAACCCGGGCGTAGCTGGGATGAACCAGGCGGGAACCAGGTATCCTTCAGGCTGACTTCTGATGGTGACTACCAACTCGCCTTCCTTAGCCCTTGGTGGTTTGGGGTGACCCCGACTTTTAGTCCCTATGGGGGTCACCCAGGGAAGTTGCTGAAGCCTCTCTCCCCTTCGTTTGCCGTTTGCTTGCTGCCTGGGCCAGATCACTCCAACTGCTCGCCTCCTGTGAACTGTGGGCCCTAACTGTGGCTACGTGGCTGCGGCTTTTAGGTGTTGTGGTGTGGGCTTTAAGGGCCCCACACCGGCAGGTTTAGCAAGGAAAGGTGGATCTATCCCCGCTCCGGGATCTGCCGCCCGTTTGGGCCTGGTTCTCCCTAGCAGTCTCCTTACTTCCCACTCTGTGCTCTCTCTCTAGCTGGAGATGGGTTTCGGGTAGCACTCCTAGGTGACCGTTCTCCCCCGTCGGTAGCCACTGCGCGGACGCTGTCAGACTACAGCAGCCCAGGGGAAGGGGTCAGCTCTCCTCGGAGCTCCCTGGACTCTGCTCTGAACCGGCTCACATCTGGGACCTTCACTGCTGCTCCTGTCAGAGCTTCACTTTCCTGCTCCTCACTCCTCCACACTCTGCTGCAGACTGTTTACTCCTCCTTCTCTTTTCCCTTTTGTGCCTGCCTACGCCACCTAGCAACCAGATTCTCTTACCACACCCCTTGAGAGGAGATGGAGGCTTTTGGCCCCCTCCACTATTCCAGTGGAGGTGAAGGCTTTTCCCCCTCCTGGGATCCCCAGGGGTCCTCTCATAGGTACATGTGTGAGACCTGATCACTATGCGCCTGTGTAGTCACACCTCGGTCAGCCTTCTGGATTACCTGTATTGTACTGTCCCCAGCATGGGTGCAGTACTCAGTGGTGCCTGACCAGGTCAGGGGCGCCACATTCCCCCTTAGTTATCACCAGCACGTCCTCGGGCTGCAAGACAACATTTTAAAATGCATAAAACATTAAAACATGGTAAAACATTTTTAAAAGCACCAGGTACCATACATCACCACCCTCCACCCACAAGTCCGTTAACCCACCCAAAACCCTCTCACGTTGGCCGCGCCTTCAGCCACTTCTGGCAGGATGTAGAGGCGGCTTTCATGGGCTGGTGGTTTCAGGGTATACCTGGCCTGGTGGATCCGCGCCTTCAGCCTCTTCTGGCAGGATGTAGAGGCGGCCTCCACAGTTGGTGCTGACCAGGTACCCTCTTTGTGGTGGAGAGCCAGGCCCCATAAACAGGCATGCTCTCTGGTTGCAGGTAAGCCAAGGCCCTATATACGGACGTGCCCCCTGGTTGCAGACGAGCCAAGCCCCTAAACAGGCTGACTCCGGTGGTGGTGGTGCCCTCTGGTGTAACTATTTACACTGCGAGAGTTTGTGGCTATAGCCAGTTCATAGCCTTAAGGTTCATTTCTCACATGAGTTTATGTGGGCACATTCTTAAACTTGTAAAACGTTGCAAAACAAACTTTTTCCAAACTGGTAACTTGCTTTACTTTACATGAACTTATGCAGACTCCTCTTCACCAGGGCTTGGGCCTGTAGGGCTGCGGCACCTGTTGCTTCCTTGACCTCTTTCTTCATCTGTGGTAGTCTCATCAGTAGGTCCTTTGTCTTTTCCTTCTTTATCGCTGTCTTTCCTTTCTTCTTCTTTAGGACATGGTGCTACATCTAGCGCATACCATCCTCTTTCTCCTTGATGCATGGTAAATTGTACGGAGTCTCCCATCTTTAAGTTTCTTCCAGGATGTCCTCTGGGCAAATGAGCTCTAACGTCTCTTCTATTGACGAAGATACCTTCCTTTATACCAGGTGCAACGATGAATCCGTATCCTGACTTCAGGCTAAAGTCTTCCACAATTCCTCTACAAAGGGGTCCTCTGACCTGTGCTTTGGCTCTTCTCAGGAACCGTTTTTCTTCTAGGTCTCGGGCCGTGACTTCTCTCTGCTCTGGGGATGGCGGTGCAGGAAAGACTGGGTTCTGCGCCGTGTCTTGCGGACTGGATTCTGCGAGGTACAGCTTACAAGCTCCCAGGTGAGGCTTTTAGGCAAATCTTCTTCAGCAGACGGGGTTAGGTCTTCCTCATCCCAGCGGGAATATGGCAACATCTCCGGCTCTGGGCATGGATCCACTGCTGGTGGCTCCTGAGTCAGCTCCTCAGCTTCCTGGCCTCCCCTCCCCCTTAGTTCTTCTGAGCACTCCTTTGGTGGCAGTGCTGGGGATGGACTCTCTTCAGCAGGCCCAGGCGGGGGACTCTTTGGCGTAGTTGCTGCAGGGGTTGCCGGAATCCTCTTGGGGGTGTGCGGAGGGAGCATGTACTGATCCACCATCTCCTGTGGGAACTTGGCCTCCATATCAGCCTTCAGCTGCCAGTATGCAGGGTCCTCACCTACCAGGGACTTCCTAGCAGGGACCTCTTTGGACTGGGGAGCGGTGTCTGCTCTGGCCTTGCAGGCCGGGGAAAATGGTGATGCAATCTTATCTTGGCGGGCCGCGCCCGGCATGGCGGCGGCCTGGTCTTGGCGGGCCGCGCCCTGCATGGCGGCGGCCTGGATCGGCGTCGCTGTCGCGATCGGAGCTTGGCGGGCCGCACCTGGCGGGGCTGCGGCCTGGTTCAGCACCTCACTTGCGGCGCGGACGAGCGTTGCTGCTGCGGTGGGGTCTCGGCGGGCCGGGCAGGGCATCGCTGCAGGGACCGGGTCTTGGTGGGCCGAGCAGGGCATCGCTGCGGCGGCCTGGGCTTGGCGGGCCGCACCTGGCGTGGCTGCGGCCTGGCTCAGCGTCGCCGCGCCGGGCGCCTCTTCAGGGACCGCGGGCGTGGCAGCAGGGGTCGGGGCATCCGGGCCGGCAGGGGTAATACTGGACTCACCCATCGGTGGCAGCATCTGGGTCTGAGTCGTTGCCACTCGGTCTGGCGCTCGGCGCGCGGCTCTCCCTTCATAGGCCTGAACCGCGGCAGCCATCTCCAGAAGTTCCATGCGTTCTTCTCTGATCTGCTCCACGACCCGGGTCTCCAGTCGGTCGCAGAACTGGGCCAGCTCCCGATACCACCAGGCAGCGGAGCCCGGTTCTGGGTTTCTGCGGTCAGACGCCATTTCTTCTGCGCCGTCTTCTGCACGATTTCCCAGCAGTGGACTCGTCGTTGCCTCTAGTAGCAAGCTGTTCAGTTTCCGCTCTGCCTCTTTCAGCAGCTCCTCTCCCAGCAGCAGGCTTCTGGCTCCCTTTCTGTCCCGACGTCTCTGGACGCTTCCGCTCTCTTCACAAGCGAGGTCAGAACTCTGCAGGGGATCTCTGGGTAGCCACACCTCTTCGTGGGCGGTAACTTCTCCCAGCGCGGGCTGCTGTTGTTTTTCAGCGCGCTTTTCATGGTGGCAATATGGCGGCGCTTCCAATTTTCCAAGCGGACCGCCCAGGCACATGGTCACCTGTCTGGACATGTCTAGTCCTTATCCTGTTCGTGACGCCAGATGTGAAGCCCCACAGGTGTAGTGTCGGTGCATTACCTTCAGGGACTCCACTCGGCTGGATCTGGTCACAGGTAGGAGATCTTCTTCTTGTCGTGACGCCACTCTCAGAATTGCGGTCAGTGGGGACCGCCACTGCAGGTTGAGGGACGCCTGGGGCTGATGGTGAGTGCAGTTAGTTGGAATAGCCTCCTGAGAGTGAGGCAAGCCCCAGGGCCCTGTGTAGGTGCGTAGAACCACAAGGCGCAGAATAACTCCACACAGGCAGAATGTCTTTCAGGGTTTTTACTCACTTCAGGTGGCAGGGTGAGTAACCCGGGCGTAGCTGGGATGAACCAGGCGGGAACCAGGTATCCTTCAGGCTGACTTCTGATGGTGACTACCAACTCGCCTTCCTTAGCCCTTGGTGGTTTGGGGTGACCCCGACTTTTAGTCCCTATGGGGGTCACCCAGGGAAGTTGCTGAAGCCTCTCTCCCCTTCGTTTGCCGTTTGCTTGCTGCCTGGGCCAGATCACTCCAACTGCTCGCCTCCTGTGAACTGTGGGCCCTAACTGTGGCTACGTGGCTGCGGCTTTTAGGTGTTGTGGTGTGGGCTTTAAGGGCCCCACACCGGCAGGTTTAGCAAGGAAAGGTGGATCTATCCCCGCTCCGGGATCTGCCGCCCGTTTGGGCCTGGTTCTCCCTAGCAGTCTCCTTACTTCCCACTCTGTGCTCTCTCTCTAGCTGGAGATGGGTTTCGGGTAGCACTCCTAGGTGACCGTTCTCCCCCGTCGGTAGCCACTGCGCGGACGCTGTCAGACTACAGCAGCCCAGGGGAAGGGGTCAGCTCTCCTCGGAGCTCCCTGGACTCTGCTCTGAACCGGCTCACATCTGGGACCTTCACTGCTGCTCCTGTCAGAGCTTCACTTTCCTGCTCCTCACTCCTCCACACTCTGCTGCAGACTGTTTACTCCTCCTTCTCTTTTCCCTTTTGTGCCTGCCTACGCCACCTAGCAACCAGATTCTCTTACCACACCCCTTGAGAGGAGATGGAGGCTTTTGGCCCCCTCCACTATTCCAGTGGAGGTGAAGGCTTTTCCCCCTCCTGGGATCCCCAGGGGTCCTCTCATAGGTACATGTGTGAGACCTGATCACTATGCGCCTGTGTAGTCACACCTCGGTCAGCCTTCTGGATTACCTGTATTGTACTGTCCCCAGCATGGGTGCAGTACTCAGTGGTGCCTGACCAGGTCAGGGGCGCCACAGAGGCTGCAACGCTGAGACTGAACAAGAGAAGCGTGAGAGCATGAACAAACACATGGAGGGTGGTTGTAAACCAGAACAGAGACCAGCAACTAAACCTGAGACTGGTAAAGAAGCTGAAAGCAATCCTTGTTGTTAAGGTTTGGAGACATACGCTTAGTAGAAGGCCACAAGTAGCTTACATGTAGAGGTAAAGGGACAGGACGGTGTTGGACATGCAGTCCTCTGTAGCAGATCAGATAATGTTGTTACTCCTTGCTGCTGGGAAGACGAGAAACCGCAGGTGGACAAAAATTACTTTCATGTGCCGTTCTCTTATACTAAACTGGGTGGTGGTAGTAGGACTGAGAACATCCACAATTATAACAGCTGAGGTGAACCAGGAGGAAGTGTGTCTGTTGGTGCTTTGTGCTAAAGGAATATTCATTAAGAAGTGTTCCAATGTAGAGGGGAGCCAATGGATGGCCAGCACGGCTCCTCTCTACTCCACTAGATTTAACTTGTATTTGTGTTCCGCCCCAGCCGGGGGGTGCTACACTTACTTCCATCTTCAGGGTCTGTCCACCTCTGTGCAGCTAGTCACAACTGTGGATATAGCAGGGCAATACATCCCACAGAGAGACTCTTTACAAATCAACAACTTATTTATTCGTTCTTTAATCTGCTGGACACACATGGCCATACAATCCTGTTCTGCTGCCGCTGTTCTTTTGGGTACTTTTCCTGTCTAGCCCTCTGCCTGAGTACTACCCTTCCAGCAGCCAAGTCTAAACTTCTGCTTTTCCCCGTTTCTTGTCTCCGCGGCTTCCCATGTCCAATCGCTGCCTCGAATGGCTAGACTATGCTCATCATGAGGTGAGGCTCTGGAAACAATGGAGGATACCTCCTGGATCCCGGATGGGACCAAGTTACCAATCCCGTCCGCACATGTGTAACCTTTCTGCAAAACTAAAGGACTGCTTTACACGCAATCGATATCGCTAGCGTGCGTACCCGCCCCGGTCGGTTGTGCATCACGGGGAAATCGCTGTCCGTGGCGCACAACATTGCTAATATCCGTCACATATACTTACCTGCCTAGCGACGTAACTGTTGCCACCAAACTGCCTCCGTTCTAAGGGGCAGTCCGTGTGGTGTCACAGTGACGTCACTAAGCGGCCGCCCAATAGAAGTGGAGATGAGCGGAACAAACAT
Organism: Anomaloglossus baeobatrachus; assembly: GCF_048569485.1. Lineage (NCBI taxonomy): Eukaryota > Metazoa > Chordata > Amphibia > Anura > Aromobatidae > Anomaloglossus > Anomaloglossus baeobatrachus. The sequence continues at coordinate 632,308,514 of NC_134355.1, forward strand.
TCCGCCCACCTTCTTCCTTCCTCATTGCGGGCGGCCGCAGGTACGAGGTTGTTCCTTGTTCCTGCGGTGTCACATGTAGCGATGTGTGCTGCCGCAGGAACGAAGAACAACCTGCGTCCTGCTACAGCAAAGATATTTGGGAAATGGACAGTGTGTCAGCGATCAACAATAAGGTAAGTAAAATTGCTCAGTAATGTTCGTTCGTGCGTTTCACACGCAACGACGTCGCTAACGAGGCTGGATGTGCATCACGAATTCGTGACCCTAACGACATCGCACGGCTCCTCAGGTACACAACAAGCCGGGAGTGGACTCCCGTGTTCCATACTGGGAAGTCTAACACAAGCAAAAACAGTGCAGAGGGAAAAGACGGCGACCACCAGCCCGGGTGGGGGACCAGAGTACAACCGGCCGCGGCGGCCGGCCACCAGCACCTTGGTTTACCAAAAGACTTGTGTCATTTATTCAACTGTGAGTAACCAAACATCCCCTGGTACGTCCGGGCCCGCAGGTCCCTGCCATCACCATCCCCTGTACAGAGCCACTGGGCCCCGGGGCAACCATCCCTAGCCACGGAGGGGTTAACATCCAGCTGCCATTACATCTCCCCGGGGTGTCCCACAACAGCAGCGGTAGTGCCAGCTTTCACCACACACCGTGGGTGGCGTCTCGAACTGAATACGGCCAAGCCCGTACAACTACATCCCCCTTTTCATTTGGCGTGTCCGCGTGACCCCCGGGTCCGGAGGATCCCTCGAGCCACACAGCGGGTCCGGATCCGAGCAGCTCGGCTACTACAGGCGTGGGGGCGGCACACAATGAAGGAAATAATTATTTGATTTGTTGCTGATTTTGTAAGTTTGCCCACTGACAAAGACATGAACAGCCTATTATTTTAAGTGTAGGTTAATTTTAACAGTGAGAGATAGAATATCCAAAATAAAATTCAGAAAATCACATTGTATAAATTATATACATTTATTTGCATTTTGCACAGATAAATAAGTATTTGATCCCCTACCAACCATTAAGAGTTCTGGCTCCTACAGACACTTAGATGCTCCTAATCAACTCGTTACCTGCATTACAGTCAGTTGTCTTAAATTGTCACCTGCATAAAAGACTCCTGTCCACAGACTCAACTAATCAGTCATACTCAGGGCCGGATTATAGGCGGGGCAGGCGGGGCTTCAGCCCCGGGGCCCCCACCATCAGAGCTTCCAAGGGGGCCCCCACCACCAGGGCCATACTTGCCACCCGTCAGCAATTTTTTTTTTTTCTTCTTCACACCCTCTCCCCCTCCGTAAAGACAGTCTAATAAATCAGCTGTGTTTTCGGGGGGGGGGGGGGGAGGTGCGCGCACCTACATTTATTTGTATCTGCGGGCGCAGGACGCTGACCCCGGAAGTAGTTTGTACTTCCGGGGTCATAGGTATGCCTACTCCCTGCTCTGCTGCGGGGTCCAATGCCGCGGCCGTCACAGCAGGACGCCGCCGCGGCCGTCACAGCAGGACGCCGCCGCGGCCGTCACAGCAGGACGCCGCCGCGGCCGTCACAGCAGGACGCCACCGCGGCCGTCACAGCACGCCGCCGCCGCCGCCGCGGATGTCACAGCAGGACGCCGCCGCGGCCGCGGATGTCACAGCAGGACGCCGCCGCGGCCGCGGATGAGAAGACCGGCGTCGCGGCCGCGGATGAGAAGACCGGCACCGTGGCCAGGAGAGGAGACTCACCGGAGCAGGAGGATGGCCGCGGCACCGGAACAGCAGCAGGAGGACGGCGGCCTATACCGGAGCAGCAGGAGGATGGCATCAGAGCAGGTAAGGGCAGAGCTGAAGAAAGATGTGTGGTGTGTGAAGCAGAGCTGTGTGTGTGTGTGTGAGAAACAGAGCTGTGTGTGTGTGTGTGTGTGTGTGTGAGAAACAGAGCTGTGTGTGTGTGTGAGAAACAGAGCTGTGTGTGTGTGTGAGAAACAGAGCTGTGTGTGTGTGTGAGAAACAGAGCTGTGTGTGTGTGTGAGAAACAGAGCTGTGTGTGTGTGTGAGAAACAGAGCTGTGTGTGTGTGTGAGAAACAGAGCTGTGTGTGTGTGTGAGAAACAGAGCTGTGTGTGTGTGTGAGAAGCAGAGCTGTGTGTGTGTGTGAGAAGCAGAGCTGTGTGTGTGTGTGTGAAGCAGAGCTGTGTGTGTGTGTGTGAAGCAGAGCTGTGTGTGTGTGTGAAGCAGAGCTGTGTGTGTGTGTGAGAAACAGAGCTGTGTGTGTGTGTGAGAAACAGAGCTGTGTGTGTGTGTGTGAAGCAAAGCTGTGTGTGTGTGTGTGTGTGTGTGTGAAGCAGAGCTGTGTGTGAAACAGAGCTGTGTGTGTGTGAAACAGAGCTGTGTGTGTGTGAAACAGAGCTGTGTGTGAAACAGAGCTGTGTGTGTGTGAAACAGAGCTGTGTGTGTGTGAAACAGAGCTGTGTGTGAAACAGAGCTGTGTGTGTGTGTGTGTGTGTGTGTGTGTGTGTGAAACAGAGCTGTGTGTGTGTGTGTGTGAAACAGAGCTGTGTGTGTGTGAAACAGAGCTGTGTGTGTGTGAAACAGAGCTGTGTGTGTGTGAAACAGAGCTGTGTGTGTGTGAAACAGAGCTGTGTGTGTGAAACAGAGCTGTGTGTGTGTGTGAAGCAGAGCTGTGTGTGTGTGAAGCAGAGCTGTGTGTGTGTGAAACAGAGCTGTGTGTGTGTGAAACAGAGCTGTGTGTGTGTGAAACAGAGCTGTGTGTGTGTGTGAAACAGAGCTGTGTGTGTGTGTGAAGCAGAGCTGTGTGTGTGTGTGAAGCAGAGCTGTGTGTGTGTGTGTGTGTGAAGCAGAGCTGTGTGTGTGTGAAACAGAGCTGTGTGTGTGTGAAACAGAGCTGTGTGTGTGTGAAGCAGAGCTGTGTGTGTGTGAAGCAGAGCTGTGTGTGTGTGAAGCAGAGCTGTGTGTGTGAGAAGCAGAGCTGTGTGTGTGTGTGTGAAGCAGAGCTGTGTGTGTGTGTGTGAAGCAGAGCTGTGTGTGTGTGTGAAGCAGAGCTGTGTGTGTGTGTGAGAAACAGAGCTGTGTGTGTGTGTGAGAAACAGAGCTGTGTGTGTGTGTGTGAAGCAGAGCTGTGTGTGTGTGTGTGTGTGTGTGAAGCAGAGCTGTGTGTGAAACAGAGCTGTGTGTGTGTGAAACAGAGCTGTGTGTGTGTGAAACAGAGCTGTGTGTGAAACAGAGCTGTGTGTGTGTGAAACAGAGCTGTGTGTGTGTGAAACAGAGCTGTGTGTGAAACAGAGCTGTGTGTGTGTGTGTGTGTGTGTGAAACAGAGCTGTGTGTGTGTGTGAAACAGAGCTGTGTGTGTGTGAAACAGAGCTGTGTGTGTGTGAAACAGAGCTGTGTGTGTGTGAAACAGAGCTGTGTGTGTGAAACAGAGCTGTGTGTGTGTGAAGCAGAGCTGTGTGTGTGTGAAGCAGAGCTGTGTGTGTGTGAAACAGAGCTGCGTGTGTGTGAAACAGAGCTGTGTGTGTGTGAAACAGAGCTGTGTGTGTGTGTGAAACAGAGCTGTGTGTGTGTGTGAAACAGAGCTGTGTGTGTGTGTGAAGCAGAGCTGTGTGTGTGTGTGAAGCAGAGCTGTGTGTGTGTGTGTGTGTGAAGCAGAGCTGTGTGTGTGTGAAACAGAGCTGTGTGTGTGTGAAGCAGAGCTGTGTGTGTGTGAAGCAGAGCTGTGTGTGTGTGAAGCAGAGCTGTGTGTGTGTGAAGCAAAGCTGTGTGTGTGTGAAGCTGTGTGTGTGTGTGTGAAGCAGAGCTGTGTGTGTGTGTGTGTGAAGCAGAGCTGTGTGTGTGTGTGTGTGAAGCAGAGCTGTGTGTGTGTGTGTGTGAAGCAGAGCTGTGTGTGTGTGAAGCAGAGCTGTGTGTGTGTGTGTGAAGCAGAGCTGTGTGTGTGTGTGTGTATATGAATCAGAGCAGTCTGTGCGGCACCCCAGAGCGCTAAGCCACCCATCCCAGTAATGTGTACGCCACCAGAGCTGTTTGCCACTCCAGCAACATCTATGCCCCCTCCTGTAATGTATATATTGTAGGCCCTAGCCCCTCCTGTGATGTATATACAGCAGTGCTGTGTCAGTGTGCATGGTGTGCAGTCATGTCTGTTATTGATGGCCATCATGCAACACAGCCACATGTCCTGGAGGAGCTGGAAACAAGCGGGGGAGGTGAGTGATGCTGCTTGTGACTTCTCCATATTAACACCTGTAATGCGTCTGTGTCTGTATGTATGTCAGTGTATATGACTGTGCATATATTTGTCTGTTTAAATGTATTTTTGTGAATTTGTCTTCAAATATGTATATGTACGTATGCCTGTATGTGTATGTGCGTGTCTGTGTGTGGATGGGGTCCACTGAGACTCAACCGGGGACCACAAAAACCTGGAGCCGGCCCTGGCTGCCTTAACATTGGGATGAATAAAAAAATATGTGAGTAACTCTACTTTCTGTGTATAAGTGACTGCTGTGAGTGATCCTGGACTGTATCTGTATTGTACTGTGTGTATAAGTGACTGCTGTGAGTGATCCTGGACTGTATCTGTATTGTACTGTGTGTATAAGTGACGGCTGTGAGTGATCCTGGACTGTATCTGTATTGTACTGTGTGTATAAGTGACTGCTGTGAGTGATCCTGGACTGTATCTGTATTGTACTGTGTGTATAAGTGACTGCTGTGAGTGATCCTGGACTGTATCTGTATTGTACTGTGTGTATAAGTGACTGCTGTGAGTGATCCTGGACTGTATCTGTATTGTACTGTGTATAAGTGACGGCTGTGAGTGATCCTGGACTGTATCTGTATTGTACTGTGTGTATAAGTGACTGCTGTGAGTGATCCTGGACTGTGTCTGTATTGTACTGTGTGTATAAGTGACGGCTGTGAGTGATTCTGGACTGTGTCTGTATTGTACTGTGTGTATAAGTGACGGCTGTGAGTGATCCTGGACTGTGTCTGTATTGTACTGTGTGTGTATAAGTGACTGCTGTGAGTGATTCTGGACGGTATCTGTATTGTACTGTGTGTGTATAAGTGACTGCTGTGAGTGATCCTGGACTGTATCTGTATTGTACTGTGTGTATATAAGTGACTGCTGTGAGTGATCCTGGACTGTATCTGTATTGTACTGTGTGTATATAAGTGACTGCTGTGAGTGATCCTGGACTGTATCTGTATTGTACTGTGTGTATATAAGTGACTGCTGTGAGTGATCCTGGACTGTATCTGTATTGTACTGTGTGTATATAAGTGACTGCTGTGAGTGATTCTGGACTGTCTGTATTGTACTGTGTGTATAAGTGACTGCTGTGAGTGATCCTGGACTGTATCTGTATTGTACTGTGTGTATAAGTGACGGCTGTGAGTGATCCTGGACTGTGTCTGTATTGTAGTCCTGTAAATCTGAATGTGGCAGAACAGGAGAAGATAAATGTTCATTAAATTTATATCTAAATGCTACAGTGCGTGCTCTACTGTTATGGCTAAAAATGTTAACGTTTATGGGGCCCCCCACCAGATTTTCTGCCCAGGGGCCCCCACCAACCTTAATCCGGCCCTGGTCATACTCTAACCTCTACAACATGGGCAAGACCAAAGAGGTTTCTAAGGATGTCAGGGACAAGATCATAGACCTGTAAAGGCTGGAATGGGCTACAAAACCATAGGTAAGACGCTGGGTGAGAAGGAGACAACTGTTGGTGCAATAGTAAGAAAATGGAAGAAATACAAAATGACTGTCAATCAACATCGATCTGGGGCACCATGCAAAATCTCACCTACTGGGGTATCCAGGATCATGAGGAAGGTGAGAGATCAGTCTAAAACTACAAGGAGGAAACTTGTTAATAAATCTAAAAGCACCTGGGACCACTGTCACCAAGAAACCATTGGTAAGGGCCGTTTCAGATCAGCGATTTTCTGCCGCACTCCCAGATCCGGCACAAGGGCAGTACAGTACATTACAGTTCACAGACAGTGCGGCAAGCCCCGGTCACATACTATCACAAGGTCCGGTCACATGACTGCATGTGCCCGGAGCTTGCCAGTGAACTGTATTGTACTGTACTGACCTTGTGCCGGATCTAGGAGTGCGGCAGAAAAACGCTGATCTAAAATGGCCCTAACACATTACGCTGTAATGGCTTAAAATCCTGCAGTGCCCGCAAAGTCCCACTGCTCAAGAAGGCACATGTGCAGTCAGCCCATCTGAAGTTTGCCAATGAACACCTTGGTGATTCTGAGAGAGATTGAGAGAATGTGTTGTGGTCAGATGAGACAAAATTTGAGCTCTTTGGCCTTAACTCAACTTGCTGTGTTTGCATGAAGAGAAATTCTACTTATGACCCAAAGAATACCATCCCCACTGTCAAGCATAAAGGTGGAAACATTATGTTTTGGGGGTGTTTCTCTGCTAAGGGCACAGGACTACTTCACCGCATCAATGGGTCAATGTTGAAGCATGTATCGTAAAATTCTGAGTGACAACCTCCTTCCCTCCGCCAGGACATTAAAAATGGTCATGGCTTGGTCTTTCACCACGACAATGACCCAAAACATACAGCCAAAGCAACATAGGAGTGGTTCAAAAAGAAGCACATTAAGGTCATGGAGTGTCCTAGCCAGTCTCCAGACCTTAATCCCATAAAAAACTTATGGAGAAGCTGAAGCTCCGAATTGCCAAGCGACAGCCTCAAAATCTTAATGATTTAGATATGATCTGCAAAGAGGAGTGGATCAAAATTCCTCCTGACATGTGCACAAACCTCATCATTAACTACAAAAAACATCTGACTCCTGTGCTTGCCAACAAGGGTCTTGCCATGAAGTATTAAGTCTTGTTTGCCAGAGGGATCAAATACTTATTTCTCTCTGCAAAATGCAAATAAATTTATAAAAATTATACAATGTGATTTTCTAGATTTTATTTTGGATATTCTATCACCCTTAAAATTATAGACTGTTAACGTCTTTGTCAGTGGGCATAACTAGATACAGGGCCAGTACATATAAGTAACACACTGAGGAGAGCTGCATTTATGAAAATGATACTTATCAATCACTCATTACATTATATAGTAAAGGAACGCTCTCACCCATGTGTATATCTGTGATCCCAGCAGGATTTCCCACATTTCTAGAAATACATTCATAGAATCGGATGGTGTAAACGCTTCCGACGCGTTTCTTCTGGGCAGATTCATCAGGGGAGCAAAACCCTTATGCGCTTAAATCAGCCATATAACATGGTCACCGCTTGCTGGGAACTTCCAACAGTCCTCAGTTCATCTGATGTACCTGATCATCTTTGCCATACCAGGTATGGCACACCACAGATGAACTGAGGACTGTTGGAAGTGCCCAGCAAGCGGTGACCATGTTATATGGCTGATTTTGGCGCAATTTAAGCGCATAAGGGTTTTGCTCCCCTGATGAATCTGCTCAGAAGAAACACATACTGAGAGCGTTCCTTTACTATATAATGTAATGAGTGGTTTACAAGTATCATTTGTGTGATGGCAGCTCTCCTCAGTGTGTTACTTATATGTACTGGCCTTGTATCTCGTTATACATTCACCTGATGGGCGGTTCCCATGGGTCTATGAAACTTTATGACTCTTTATTGTGTGTTGGAGATCATTTGAGATCTTTTGGTCCTAGAATGGGACAACTGTTGGTCCTTTAACAGGACAACTGTATAGCAGGTCTAGTACATATTTTGGGGTCAGTCCAATTTAATTGTGCCACAGCATACACTTGGACCCATTTGAGCTTGGTGGTCCATTGTGTAATGCTTCATGTTCATTTAGTGTGTCTTTTTACAGTATGGACCTAGGTCATTTTACATAAATTTATTAAAAGTTATATTTTAAGTCTTTTTTTCTGTATCATACACCTATTTGCTATTGCATTATTGATTATTGAAAACCTGGTCGGACATAGTTGCTAAATGTGACACTTCACTTGGTCTTATTTTAACTCTAAAGGGGGCTTTACACACAGCGACATCGCTAGCGATGCCGCTGGTGAAAGCACCCGCCCCCGTCGGTTGTGCGTCACGGGCAAATCGCTGCCATGGTGCACAATCTCACTAACACCTGTCACACATAGTTACCTGCCTAGCAACGTCACTGTGGCCAGCGAACTGCCTCCTTTCTAAGGGGGAGGTTCGTTTGGCGTCACAGCGGCATCACTAAGCGGCCGCCCAATAGAAGCGGAGGGGCGGAGATGAGCTGGCCGAACATCCCGCCCACCTCCTTCCTTCTACATTATGGACGGCCGCAGATACGGTGATATTCAAACTGTTTACCCACACAACGCCATACATGCTGTCTACCAGATGCATCTGATTCATCCATCAAAAGATCACCTCTTCAACATGTTAGATGCCATCGATTGTGAGCATTTGCCCATTCAAGTGTCGCGGGTGGAGGGGACGCGCTCGCCACGCTCGGGTCCGGGACTTCCCCCTCCGTGGGTAGGGGGTTGGTGATCCCAGGGCCCGGTGGTGTAACAGGGAGGCTGGATGGCTGGGGTGCAGGGACTGTGCGGCGCGGTGCCGGACGGCACTGGTGTACTCATTCAGGCAATCACTGACAGAGTCTCTAGTAAACCAAAACGGCCGGATGGACGGGTCCCGCAGCCGGCTGAAGTGTTGTTGTGCTCTCCCCGGACGGCTGATGGTGGCTGTCTTTCCCTCCACCTGTTAAAAGTGTTCTGACTCCTGTGGTTGCCCACCGGTAGTCCGCTCCCCGACGTATAGGTGCTTTAGGAGCCCAATTTGCCCGCAGGCGCTGGCCCTTGGATCTCTAGCCTGTGGCGGTGGCTGTATATCCTCACGGTGTGGACTGTTGCCTTCTGTCGGGACTTGGTTGTTGGGGAACCCCTGGGGTTCCTGTCACACTCGGATTTGACTATTGACGGCGGCTCCCAGCCTGGTCGGGGGGGCGATGGCGGGCACCTCCGAAGGGACCTTCCACGGCAGTGGAATCGGTACAGGCCGTCTCCGGTTAACGCCCACAGGCCGGTCCTCTAAGGGTTAGATTCCGCTACCGATGTTGGGGGTAGCGGACCGAGTGGAAGGGCCACAGCAACCGGAATGGATGGTGGGGGAGGCAGGAGGGTGAGCGGATGCAGACCGGGCTCCTCGGCCGCAGCGACTGGTCCTTCTCGGACACAGGGGCGTGGGTCGCTTACCCGCTCCTCCAACGCTGCCTCCACGTCGCGTCTCCGCACAGCCGCCGCCACCTCCTCCATCTCGGCCACCCAGCGCTCCATCAAGAACTGGACCTGGTTTTGCAGGCGGCAGCACATTTTTGCAGTCCGGGCTTCCACCCACGCCGCCGTTCCTGGCGTGGGCTCGGGAATTTTAGCATCACCGGACGGGACGGACATGCTTGCTGGCAGGTTTCCAGGAACCGGATATGTTGCAGAGTCCTGGCGTCCCCGCTTTTTATGCCCTCGGCTACATTAGGCAGACCTTCACCCGCCCCCCCTTGGTTCTTTTTAGCACTTCCTCTCAGGGGGCGGGGCTTCACTTTCGCGCCTTCCCTGCTCGGGGAAGACGCTCGAGCGGGAAATCTTCGCGCCAAAAGATGGCGGCACTTCAAATTTTTCGGCCGGACGCCGCCGGCGGAGACCACAAGGCGCACTTCTACTGGTAAGTAGATTGGTTCTATCCTGTTCGTGACGCCAAGTTGTCACTGGTGGAGGGGATGCGCTCGCCACGCTCGGGTCCGGGGCTTCTGCTGCTGGTAATGGGGGATCCCGGGAGAGATGGTAGGGAACAGCTAGGATGTTGTCCCCACCGTGGGTAGGGGGTTGGTGATCCCGGGGCCCGGTGGTTTAACGGGGAGGCTGGATGGCTGGGGTGCAGGGACTGCACGGCGCGGTGCCGGACGGCACTGCTGTACTCACTCAGGCAATCACTGACAGAGTCTCTGGTAAACCAAAATGGCCGGATGGACGGGTCCCGCAGCCGGCTGCAGTGTTGTTGTTGTGCTCTCCCCGGACGGCTGATGGTGGCTGTCTTTTTCTGCACCTGTTAGAAGTGTCCTGACTCCTGTGGTTGCCCACCGGTAGTCCGCTCCCCGGCGTATAGGTGCCATAGGAGCCCGTTTTGCCCACAGGCGCTGGCCCATGGATCTCTAGCCTGTGGCGGTGGCTGTATATCCTCACGGTGTGGACTGTTGCCTTCTGTCAGGACTTGGTTGTTGGGGAACACCTGGGGTTCCTGTCACACTCGGATTTGACTATTGACGGCGGCTCCAAGCCTCGTCGGGGTCCGATGGCCCTGCCTGTGTGCTTAGCTTCACTCCACTCCCCGATTTGGTACCGGCGGGCCAACGCACGACCCCGGTCCTTGCGGCTTCACAGAGTTCCACCAACTCCTGCAGACGGCCACCACCATCTGCCAACCATGCTGTCAGTGCCTGGGCTCCTACCCAGACACCTGAAGTTTTTACTCCTCTCCCTTCCACCTCCAAAACTGATCTGACACTTTTCCCGCCTCCAGGCCTGTGAACTCCTCGGTGGGTGGGGCCCACCGCCTAGCTCCGCCCCACCTGGTGTGGACATCAGACCTTGGAGGGAGGCAACAAGGGTTTTTGATTGACTGTTGTAACTGTTCAGGGTGGGGGGTGTGTATGTTGGTATGTATGTGACTACCTGGCTAGTCCAGGGCGTTACACAAGTCGGTAACATCGATGAACAGTAGTTGTTGCGCCCCTGAGGCTTCAGTCACCACAGAGATATTCCACCTCAGCCAGACGTGTAGTATCCCATTCCCGGGTAAGGAGGGGGTCACAGACCGGTATACACAAAACACAGACACTCTGATTTAGCAACACTCCACTGGTTAGGGCAAGTTGCACCTTTGATGTCACCATTAGAATGCACAGTACGAGCCAGGCTGGGGGATGGAGTCTAGTTAGTGGGGGCGGACTGTAGAACGTGGGCCAGTCGAGAAGGAGCAGTGGAGGAGTAAAGACCTGTGGTCTGGAGGTGCAGCAGCCCCGCCCAGGCATGCGACAGAGAGGGTCCTAGAGCCCACGGGAAGTGACCATACTCCCATGGTCTCATACCACAGACGACATACCGGAGTGGAGGGACTTGGCCTCAGAAGGGGACCGGCCCCTCAACTAATGGAGAACATTAAGACCCAGCTAGCTAACCGGAGGGTGAGGTTACTTCAAGTGCCAAAGCCAAATCCCCACACATCCAGTGAAAAGGTGACCACATATGGCAAAAGGATAGAGCTTCAAGCCACCCGACAGGGTCCGTGGACACCGGCTCGGGGCTCTGTGTGCGCAGGCGCGGGACAGGCGGGAGAGGTCAGCACAGGAAGACGACCAGGAAAGAAACACAGAATACGGTATACGGTGTATACGGTATACCAGGTTGTGCCTCCGAACTATCCGGGATTGGCTGAAGCCCATCAAAGCAGGACTCAGCACCCTGAGGGCAGCATTTGTCTAGACATGCTAACCTGGAACTCTTAATTGTGAGTAAAGACCTTGTGACTGCATCCCTGTGTCGTCCGGTTATTTCCTGCGCCTCCGGCCCTGCGCCCCGCCATTACAGACTACTACCCCCAATAGCCCTGGGACCCAGCTCTACCTGTGGAGATCGATTCCAACTCTGCTGCATCACAACTGACTCCAGGGAAACCTGAACAGCAGCGGTGGCACCTATCTTGCCGCATACCACAGGTGGCGTCACAACATCTCCCCTGCAAATGTTCCCCCCACCATCATCATCAGCCATCATTTAAACGACACTGATGGGGTCACGGAATCGGGCCTTGCCGCCGTGATCTCCTGGAACGGAACCGGCCCAGTGCTCCACGGCCCCGGTGGGTGTGTCACAGTCATCTGGAGACTCCTATGAGGACAACTTGCATGGAGATGAGCTTTCCTGAGACGGTTTCTGACAATTTGTGCAGAAATTCTATGGTTATGCACCAATTGTTGCAGCAGCTGTCCGAGTGGCCAGTCTCACACAATCTTGGAGGTGAAGATGCTGGATGTGGAGGTCCTGGGCTGGTGTTGTTACACATGGTCTGCGGTTGTGAGGTCAGTTGGATGTACTGCCAAATTCAATGAAACACTTTTTGAGGTAGCTTATGGTATTCACAGCCAACAGTTCTGGTGGACATTCCTGCAGTCAGCATGCCAATTCCACGCTCCCTCAACATTTGTGACATCGGTAGTATTTTGCTGTGTGATATAACTACACATTTTCGAGTGCCATTTTATTGTGGCCAGACTAAGGCACACCTGTGCAATAATCATGTGGTCTAATCAGCGTCTTGAAATGCCACACCTGTGAGGTGGATGGATTTTCTCAGCAAAGGCAAAGTGCTCACTAACACAGATTTAGACAAATGTGTGAACACTGAACAATAATTGAGAGAAAAAGGCCTTTTGTGTACAAAGGAAGAGTTTTAGATCTTTAAGCTCAGCTCATGAAAAATGGGAGCAAATAATTTAATTGTTTCATTTTATAATTTTGTTCAGTGTATGTCCTCATCCCGGTATACATGTCTCCCATCCTGGGATATACAGTGGGGGAAAAAAGTATTTAGTCAGCCACCAATTGTGCAAATTCTCCCACTTAAAAAGATGAGAGAGGCCTGTAATTGACATCATAGATAGACCACAAGTATGAGAGACAAAATGAGAAAACAAACCAGAAAATCACCTTGTCTGATTTGGCAAGATTTTTTTTTGCAAAGTATGGTGGAAAATAAGTATTTAGTCACCTAAAAACATGGAAGGTTTCTGGCTTTCACAGACCTGTAACTTCTTCTTTAAGAAGCTCCTCTGTCCTCCACTCATTACCTATAGTAATGGCACCTGTTTGAACTTGTTATCAGTATAAAAGACACCTGACCCAACCTCAAACAGTCACACTCTAAACTCCACTATGGTGAAGACCAAAGAGCTGCCGAAGGACACCAGAAACAAAATTGTAGCCCTGCACCAGGTTGGGAAGACTGAATCTGCAATAGGCAAGCAGCTTGGTGTGAGGAAATCAACTTTGGGAGCAATAATAAGAAAATGGATGTCCCATCCTGGTATATATGTCCCAATCCTGGTATATATGTCCTCATCCTGGGCCCATCCTAGTATATATGTCCTCATCTTGGGTCCATCCTGATATATATATATCCCACATCCTGGTATATATGTCCCCTATCCTACTAAATATATCCTTATAATAGGCCCCTTCCTGGCATATATGTATTTATACTGGGTCCCATCCTAGTATATGTGTACTTATCCTTGACCCCTTCCTGGTAAAAATATGACCCATCCTGGCATATATGGTCCCTTTTCTAGAACATAAAAAGCCTCCATACATTCTATTAAAGGGAACCAAACATCAGGATTTTCCTATATAAGGTGCAGCCAGTGCAGTACTGGCACTATCAGGCACAGGCTGTACATACCATTAGTGGGCAGCTCGGGTGTTTAGGCTGTGAAATTCAAGTTTAAAAAGTTTGAAAAGTCATCCAGTTTTTGATTGACGTGTGCACCTCTGCTGCTAATGTCCGGGCGGGTTATGCACGTATGCACATGGATTCCCGCCCCTGCCGCCGCCTGTTCCTCCCTCCCTCTGGCTGTATGTAAATTTCTACTCTTCTGTTACACAGCGTCTGAGTTAGCGCCTGCGCATAGCGCTTATCTCCGGCGCTGTGTGTCTGAAGTCCACAGTATTATTGTGCATGAGAGGGTGGCGCATGCGCCCTCGCTTCTTCAGGTCTGTTGTGACCGCGGGAGCGCGCGCGGTGTCACAACAGGACTGGAGAACAGCTGATCTTACCCCGATTAGCTGCAGCACACGTCTGCTACGATATCGTCTGCTGCAGCTAATCGGGGTAAGATCCCGCGATGTGCTGGAAATGGATACCGGATGGCTCTATCGACCCGTACGTACTGCATGCTGGAGGCGTATGAGGCTGATGCGGAGTCCACCTCCAAGGATGAGGCCCCGACTGCCGAAGTGGGTGCGATAGTGCCAATCTGGCGACACTGCGAGCTGCCTGGGCACTTTGCCAGTGTGTGCCCTGGGAATGCCCGCCCTTAAAGGGGCCGGAACCAATACTTAGTGCATCAAAGGAGTAAAGGGCTGACAGGTTGACACACACACCGGACTTGACCTTTCACGGATCCGGGATTGGCTGGAGCCCATCGTGGCAGAGAACGCTACCCTGGGCAGCACTTGAAAGACTTGTGAGTGAAAACACCTGGAACCACGGCCCCTGTCTCTGCCTCTCCTTTAACCGGTGCCGACGGGGACTACCACTACCCTCGTCTTCCATCATTCTCCCCAGGGTAATCCCACTCTGCCTGTGGGGAGCGACACCATCCCGGCTGCATTTAACATCTGCCCCGGTGAGAGATCCTGCAGTGGCGGCCCCCATCCCTGGCTGCGTACCACAGGTGGCGTCACGATCCTCCCTCCATCCTCCCTGCCGCCCTCCTATCCTCCTTCGGGGTCACGGAACTGGGCCAGGCCCCCACGTGACAATGCAGAGGATCTGCACCCATGGCCCGGCGACAAGTCGGTTAAAACACTACAATAATATCTCAGAAATTAAAGAACAGTCAGAAGATGTATAGGTGTCAATGGATTGGTGGAGAAGTTGATCTTACTGACAGATTCCTTTTAAGAGTTTAGTCGACTCCCTAATAATTATGCTCATTAGCATTGGTCAAGGATGCAAATTCATTTGTATGGCGCCTGCCCCACTAGAGAACAAACAGGTACAAATTCAACCTTTCAGCACCATTGCCATAATCTATATTGCCAGCTAATTACTTATTCCCTAATAAATAAATCTGAACAGCTGCATAATTGAAAAAAAAGAAATAAATAAAAATTCCCGAATATGTGCAAATGCAAAAAATCCACATAAAAAAAGAAGCCATTTCTATCTTGAGTTATCTCCTCGCTCCAGCTGCTGTTTGAAACATGTAATGCATGAAAGTGTCATTCTGTCCCTTGTGAAGTAGATTCTTTTACACCCGTTTCACTCATTGAAATCAGGACATAAATTTGAATAATCGCGGTACAATGGGACGGCCCCTCTCGTTTCAATCACTTCCACACCGCCTCTCATCCTCACACTTCTCCATATGTTTGTGTTTTTTGCATGTTGTGGTTTTTTTTTCTCCTTCTCATTCTTTTGTGCTCATGTATACAAATCACAGTGTGCAGGACATTGTCTTGGGAGGCAGCAGTATTACATAACCATGCTTTTATTTCAAACAGCTCCATTGTTCAAAGCACAGATAACCATATAATTTTCTCTTTTAGGTCTCTGAATATCTTGGTTAGAATTTCAAAGAAACCTCAAACTTCCAAAGTAATCTATACCACTGTCTTATATTGCAAAGGATATGTACTCATCCAAAACTTCTGAAGTGTCACCGGCTCACTGTGTTTAGTCAATTTCAGAATTGGTTAAATGTTATCGGCTTGTTTTTTGTTATACATATATATTTTATGTTTTATCATGTTTATTTTTATTCTGGTTTTGGTTTTTTTTTTGTTTTTTTTTTTACTTTTTTAATTTTATTTGTTTATTTTTAGGTTTTCTTTTTGTTCTTTTTATTTGATTTTATGCTTAATTTTTGTTTTTTTTTGTTTTTCTTTATGTTTTGTTTTATTTCTTTTGTTTTTATATTATTTTGTTGTTGTTTAGATTTTGTACTTTTTTTCTGTTGTACTTTGTTTCCTTTTACTTTTATTTTATGCTTTAATCTTTATTTTATGTTTATTTTGTTTTTATTTTTTATATTTTTGTTATTGTTTTACTATTTTATCTATTGATTACTAAAAATAAAATAATTATTTTATTATTTGAATTATTGTTTTGTTATTTTTATGCAGTGTCTTTTTTGGGACAACCATATTTTCATGTTTGTCCTTTTTTTCGGTAATTATGTTTTTTTTTAATTATTATTTTTCTGTTGTATCTTTTTTGGGGCATCCATATTTTTCATGTTTGTCCTTTTTTTTGGTAATTATGTGTTTTTTTTTATTTTTTTGTAGTGTCATTTTTGGGAAAACCATTTTTGATGTTTGTCCTTTTTTTGGAGGGTGGTAAGTATGGTTTTTTTTTCAATTATTTTATATAGTATCTTTTTTGGGACAACCATATTTTTCATTTTTTTTCTTTTTTCGGGTAATTATGTTGGTTTTTTTATTACTTTTATGTAGTGTCTTTTTTGGAGATGACCATTTTTTCCATGTTGTTTGTCATTTTTTTGGGTAATTATGTTGCTTTGTTATGTTGGGTCTTTTTTAGGACAGCCATATTTTCTATGTTCGCCCTTTTTTTGGGTAATTATTTGTTTTTCTATTATTTTTATGTAGTGTCTTTTTTTGGGACGACCATATTTTCCATTTTTGTCCTGCTTTTTTATTATTTTTATGTAGCATCTTTTTTGTGACAACCATAGTTTTGAGGTTTGTCCTTTTTTTTCGGTAATTATGTTGTTTTTTATTATTTTTATATAGTGTCTTTATTGGGATAACCATCTTTTTCATGTTGTTTGTCCTTTCTTTTTGGGTAAGTATGTTGTTTTTTTTTATTTTTATATAGTGTCTTTTTTGGGACGACCATATTTTTCATATTTGTCCTTTTCTTTGGTAATTATGTTTTTTTTATGTTGGGTCTTTTTCGGGACAACCATATTTTTCATGTTCGCCCTTTTTTGGGTAATTATGTTGGGGCTTTTTTATTACTTTTATATAGTTTTTTTTGGGGGACGACCATATTTTTCATGGTTGTTCTTTTTTGGGTAATTATGATGTTTTTTTTATTACTTAGTTGTTTTTTTTTGGACGACCATAATTTTCATGTTTGTCTTTTTTTTGGTAATTATGTTGTTTTTTTTATTGTTTTTGTGTAGTGTCTTTTTTGGGATGACCATATTTTTCATGTTTGTCCTGTTTTTTTATTATTTTTATAGAGTGTATTTTTTGGGACAACCCTATTTTTCACGTTGGTCCTTTTTTTGGGTAATTATGTTGTTTTTTTTATTATTTTTGTGTAGTGTCTTTATTGGGATGACCATATTTTTCATGTTTGTCCTGTTTTTTATTATTTTTATATAGTGTATTTTTTGGGACGACCATAGTTTTCATGTTTGTCTTTTTTTTTGGTAATTATGTTGTTTTTTTATTATTTTTGTGTAGTGTCTTTTTTGGGATGACCATATTTTTCATGTTTGTCCTGGTTTTTTTATTATTTTTATATAGTGTATTTTTTGGGACAACCCTATTTTTCACGTTGGTCCTTTTTTGGGTAATTATGTTGTTTTTTTTATTATTTTTGTGTAGTGTCTTTATTGGGATGACCATATTTTTCATGTTTGTCCTGTTTTTTATTATTTTTATATAGTGTTTTTTTTTGGGACAACCCTATTTTTCACGTTGGTCCTTTTTTTGGGTAATCATGTTGTTTTTGTTTTTTTTTTTATTCAGAACAATGCATGAACAATGGGCATAATCTGCATATCCTGCAATTGCTACAAATTCATTATTTCATTTTTTGTGTGCCTCCAGGAACCATTTTTAAGCTTTTCCTGTTTTTTTTTTCTTCTTTTCTTTTTTTCTTACCATCCCTTTCCAGTGTCTTTACAAGCTGTTTGTAATCTAGGCCTAATCCTTTTTATTCGAATGAAGAATTAATAAATGCCAGTTTGTGGTTTCGGTTGCGTTAAGAAGTACCGACTCAATGCTGCCAAGATTTGCCATCTGCCACCTACATGTGCAGGTGCCACAGAGTCTCTCCTGCATACAAAGCGTAATGATATAACACAAAGGGCCAATGTGCCGCAATAATTGCTAAACACACATAAAGGGAGAGCAGGACATTTTTATGAAAGTTTACTTAGTCTGTAGAGATTTGCATACAGATGGATAGGTCGGGGACTTGTGTGCGCTGCGTGGCCCACTGTGTGGAGGGTTGGCTTCAAGCAGCCTTTATAAGCACACACGGCATTCACTATAGTGTAGTGCGGTGGAGAGGCCCTCATTCTACACACACTGAATGACTATTCAAGTAGCTTGCTTTGAAATAAAAAAAAAAAGACCTTGGATATAGAAAAAAAAAAAAAGCAAATTCTTTTCTTTGTGAAACGGAGCAGTGTTGGGATAGAGGCCAAAGGACCTCAAGAATGCAGCTAGCAACGAAGAATTAGAGGGAAGTTTCTGTGGAGACACATTTAGAAATGTGGTATTCAGCTTCTTCTGGTGACCGAAAACGTTACGGATATTTCAAAGGGGTCTTGGTAATATGTGAAAGAAGGGGACATGACTATTTTGCCGCTTACAAAAAAAAAAATTGCAACTGTCCTATAATAATCCGGACCTTCCTCTTAAGAAGGTCAACTTTATAGATGGTGCAGCTAAGAAAAAACGTTACGGCTTATTTTTTTTTTTTAGTCAAATTTGCCTTATAAATTAATTATCAATAGGGTTTTTTCTTTTCTTTTTTTTTTTTCCCTTTTTGTTCGTGCAGCTGCCGTTGCTCAACATTCAATGTCGAAGGAAAGACCCTTTGATCATTGCACAATTAAATGTTATACTGACAGTGAATCGCACGAGTTCTAATCAGGGATGTCTTCTAAAAAGTGGTTGACAAAAGTTTCAGTAAAAGTTTTGCAGTTTGATTTCGGAATTTAATAGGACAAATGGAATAATGACTATTGATAAGGTTGGTGAACAGAGCCCTCAAGAACATTTGTAGAGATCCCATGCCCTCTAAAATCATTAGGGAATAAAAAAAAGTGAAGGCAATGTCAAGATGGAATCCTGAAAGAGAACCTTTCACCAGATTTTGATCTTATAAACTAAAACTAGCACCCTAAGCATCCAATGAACACCCCCTGTAAACCCCAAAAATACCTTTATAAAATCTCCCGCCCTGTATGTATTATCCAGTCCGGTCCAATGGGCATCCTTATCTGCGCCTCCTGTTCCTCCTTTCACCCTCTTCCTGTGCTGATTGACATGGATGACGCCTCGGACGCCATCCACGTGGATGGGCAAAATCTACACGTTACAGGCTCGCCGTGTTGTGTGCAGAACTGAAAACATAGGTGCACCTGCGTGAACCAGTGAGTTCTCTGCAATGGTGCAAGATTTTGCCCAGCGATGTGGATGAAGTAGGTGACATGATCCACATCACTGGGCAAAATCTCGCACCTCTGCAGCTGCATCTATGTTTTTGGCTATGCCTGTGTGCCGTGGAAGCAGCCGAGCTGCTCGGATCCGGGTTCTCAGTGTCTTGAGGGTCTCCGGAGCCGGGGGTCATGCGGCTGCTCAAATGAATGGGGTATTTACAAGGGGTTATAGAGTTCATGACCCCAGCTGTGGCAGTAACTGGGGTGAATACCGCTGCTGCAGTTGGGGAGTACCCGGGGTGATGACGGGGTCAGCCAGGTGTTGTGACCCTCCACGGGTAGGGGTAATGCCCCAGAACTCGGTGGGAGGATAAGGCCGTGGGATGCAGGGATCACTCTTGTACTCACTCAGTCCATTAAGCAGACACTGACAACCGGGTAAACCAAATCTCTGGACACCACTGCGGCTGGGGGGAGCTAGTTCGAGCCCCATCCCCAATGGTGCTGCCTGGTGATCTGTGACCTACCTCCTGGCACTAAGTTTACTTCTCTGGTTGTCCTGGTAGTGTGAAACTTGCCGGGTCCCGCTCCCCACTGTGGCAAAGTGTGGGAGCTTACTCTCAGGACTCACGCATGGGATTTTCTGGACCATTTTGGGTGGAAAGCCCTATCCCCCTTGTTGCACTAGTGCCCAGATTTTGGGTTGGGAACGAATCTTGAAGGCTCCGTTCTCCACGGGTAAATTATCAGGTTGCATGCAGCTACTCCCTGACCTAGGGTCCACATACCCTGTCGTGCCTCGGTCCCGGACCGGTGATGGTGCAAGGCCGCCGACTATCCTGCTCGACAGACCCGAGCCCCTTGCCGCGATCCCCTGCGACCGGGGATCCGACTCCTCTAGGCTCAGACCACCGTCTGCAACCTAGACAGTTTACATATGAGAGTCACCACTCCCGACCTCCTCAGAGCTCCGCATAGCTCGAGAGCTCCTCTCTCCACCACCACTCATTAACTAACTCTCTAACCAACTCACTACACTCCTCACCTTCCCTCCCTGACCCCCTCCAGGTGGGCGACTCTATTCCACTCAAGCCGTACACTGGTGTGTCTGGTGGGTGTGGTGCAGGGTGTATCTAGGATTTGATTTGCTGTTGTAGGTAACACCATTTGGTTAGGGACCCATAACCAAGAGGGAGATAGATACTGCACGGGAGGGTAGATTGTGCAATACCCTGTGACAACCTGATAGTCCAGGAGCGTCACACCTGCAATAGGGCAGAGCGAATTGCGCCTGCGCGAGCCGGAAATATGGCTGTGGAGGCACAAGATTTTGCCCGCCTTCATGGATGGCGTCCGAGGCATCATCCACGTCAATCAGCACAGGAGGAGGGTAAAAAGAGGGACAGCAGGCACAGATTAGGACACCCATCAGACCGAACAATTAACACACCAGGCAGGAGATTTTATAAAGTTAATTGTTGGGTCTACAGGGGGGGTCAGGGGGTAACATGCACTTTTATAGAATGCAACACAGGCGCTGCTTAAGGTGCTAGTTTTCAATTTAAGGCAGGCTAAAGTCTGATGACAGGATCCCTTCAAAATAGCAAATGTCCTCTACTTTTTTAGCAAAAATTTTTTCTTCTGGTACTTGTAGCTTTTAGAGATTCATCCATTGGGTGAAGTAGGGATTAAGTATGGAAACAACATTTTTTATTGGAAGTGATATGTCGTTGAAACCTTTTTAGAAGATAAGATTGATGACGTTCATAAATGATGGCTTAAATAAATGGTTCCTAATCCATAGTTACTGACATTTCTAGGGAAAGAGAAAACCTACAATATTGACCACCACTCAAAAAACTGAACTCAATCACAAAAAGAACAGCCAGGTAGTTACCCAGTGGAAAATATAAAACCTATAAAACTACACTGGAAAGAATCAAACGAAAATTGATTCAAAATTCATCTTTATTGAAAAAAAAGGATGATAAATTGCAGAGCAGTATAGAATGAAGAAGTAGAAAAATGGCATATAGAAGTATCTCATGGCAAAAAAAAGTCACCACTGTCTGTATATATTAGGCTGCTTTCACACTACGTTGTTTTAGCATGCGTCATGAACGTTTTTTTGCTGCAAAAGCGGATCCTGTTTTTGCAAAGAAAAACGCATGTGTTATTTTGCAGGATCCTGTCACTTTAAGTTTATGGGCGGGCATTGGAGTCATGTGATCGGGAGTGAGGGGAACTGAACGTGAAAGACTGGGAGCCGATATCTGACAGCTGTGGAGGCCCGTAACCAAGGTAAACATCGGGTAACTTGCTTGGATACCCGATATTTACATTGGTTATGAGCGTCTGCAGCTGCTAGGAGCCGGTTCCCTGCACACGTAACCAAGGTAAACATCGGGTAACTAAGACCGCGGTTACCCGATGTTTACCTTGGTTATGAGCGTACTCCGCTCTCAGGCGGGGGAGAGAGGAGAGAGAGGGAGGGGGAGGGACGGAGAGAGAGACTGATCACGCGAGGCTGGTTTCTGTGCATGCTCAGTAGAGCAAGCAGGATCCTGTCTATCAGCATGCCAGCGTTCACATGCGTTTGCATGCTGTTTAGTCAGGATCCAGCAATTTGCAGTATTTGGACGCAACTCAAAAACGCTACAAGTAACGTTTTTGAAAAAAGTTAAAAAACTGCAAGTCACTGGATCCTCACTATAACGCACGCAAACGCACGTGAACGCATGTTGACGCGAGTCCATTGCAAATGCATAGAAATTAAAACGCATTTGCACTGGATCCGTTTTTGCGTTAAAAAAAGTTCATGACGGATGTTAAAAAAACGTAGTGTGAAAGCAGCATTAACCTCAGACAATGTCAACATTGACAAAAACACCATTAAATTCATAACAAATTATGAAAAAAATGCAAAAATAATTATTTCTATGGTCTGATACAAATGATGCTACATGCCAATTTATGATGGAGACTTCAGTCATATAAGGATATAAGGATAACAAAGGCCTAATATAGTAGCATGTGGGATAGATGAAAGTAAGATGGCAGCTGAAAATAATAGTAATATATATCAGGAGAAAAAAGTATATTAACCTGATAGTAAAATTAAAAATAAACTAACAAATACCAATAAATAAAGTATGCCACATTGCTACATATAAACACAGCCTTACCAAGGGGGCACAATGACGCGTTTCGCTGTGAATCTCTACAAGCCTTTTTTTTCTATGTGTGGCCCATATATGCAGCCGAGTTTGAGACCCCTTGTTAGACAGTCTTTTTCTTGGTAGACCAGATAGAAGGGTGATGCAGTTGCCAAGTGAGGATATTATAAGTGGGTGTATATAGGCGACCTAGTTTTACTTTTAAACCTGAATCATTCATTGGTAATTAGTAACTAACTATGGTAACTATACTGTGTGTTCATCCATATCCTGTCCACCGCCATAAACTTGAGAACGGAAGCAGCTTTAGGAATAGAAGTGGTGTCTAGGTATAGTAAAGTAGCCATGCGCTACACAATGAAACCACCTATAGCGCCACCTGGTGGAAAACAACAGAGTTAGCATTTTTATCTCAAAAACAGAACGAGATAGAGAAAAAAAGTGAATTACAAAGTTGAAGGGCATCATCAATTCAATACGAATCAACACCTTGCATACAGAAATGCTATGATTAGAACATGTAAAACTCACAAGGCTGCGGACGTGAAGTGATACCTCATGGAGACCTTCCTACAAGTCATTGGGTATGGTGGCTGTGTGGAGTGGCCTCCACGCTTACCTGACCTAACCCCATTGGACTTCTTTCTGTGAGGTCACATCAAACAGCAGGTGTATGCGACCCCTCCACCAACATTGCAGGACCTACGACGACGTATCACAGATGCTTGTGCAAACATGCCACCTACCATATTGCACAACGTGCAGCAAGACACAGCATGCTGTGCAGAATCCAGATGTGCATTGCAGCTGACGGTGGCCACTTTGAGCATCAAAGGTAAATGAGCGCCATATGCGTGACCAGCATTCAATGTTTTGGGGGGTCATGGATTTCATATCATAGCATTTCTGTATGCAAGGTGCTGATTCGTATTGAATTGATGATGCCCTGCAATTTTTTAATTCACTTTTTTTCTCTATCTCGTTCCGTTTTCGAGATAAAAATGCTAACTCTGTTGTTTTCCACCAGGTGGCGCTATAGGTGGTTTCATTGCGTAGCGCATAGCTACTTTACTATACTTAGACACCACTTCTATTCCTATAGCTGCCGCCGTTCTCAAGTTAATGGCGGTTGACAGGATACGGGTGGACACACTGTATAAGACAAAGCCAACTTTATGACATGGCATTGAGAGTCAGTTCTGAATTTAAAGGCCACAATATGGTTGTCAATTGACTATTACAATAAGATGAACAGAAAATCAATAAAAAAAGAAACCTTAGTAGAAAAAAAAATAACATTCATCATTTTATGCATGGGGCTCTTTAATTGGAACATTTTGAGTCTACTTAATAAAATGGCCATTTAATAATTTTCCTTTAATTTTAAGATTTGAATTTTCCATCTATAATGCTAATTCCAGCGCTGTTCTTTCACGCTAGCCGCAGACATCAAAGCCCCATCATTAACAATATCTCAGTAGTGTCTGGTGAAATCGAACCCTCCAAGGTGCTAAGGCTCCTTCATCCAATTTCTCAACTTCTCCAGCTGTTGCAGCTTTTCACTTGCGATGTTTTTGGCCAGTCTTATTCCAAAAAACCTCTCCCTTTACAATGCACAGTAGTCAGACATCACATCAGTCACTGCAGTCCACCTGAGCCAAGGCCATAAATATGGGTTATAATGGCCCCAACCATTACAAATAGTCTGGCATGGACAGATAGAAGGTATAAAGCTATGTTTAATGCCGTCCATTAATAATTTCTAGGTTAGATCTCCGGCCACACACAGAGATTTCATGACTGAGCAATATGATTGGTGTCAACTGTTAAATTGTCTGGCTGTAATTTTAGAATATTCTACATTTTAGTATCCTTGTATTCGGTGACAATGGATGCTTTTCATATTTTTATGTTTCATAGGAAATTGAGAAGACTAAGCAAGTTTTAAAAGAAAACCAAAGGATTCTGTAGGAAATACTCATGGGCACAGAATGGACATACAGAATACATCCAAAGCCCTTCATCTATATGCCGCTTTCTTCTCAAACCACCTAGCCATTGCCTGTTTCTACTACGTTATGATGACCATGCCAAATGGATCAGTCAAAATTCTGAATAAACTGATCAAATCTTAGAAAATCCTCATATATTTATTTCATAGTAGTGAGACTCATAAACTAAGCAGGATATAAGAATTTCAGGACCATTGGATGTACCTTTTAAAGTCTACAGCCAAGAAATAAAGGTGTCCATATCTGTTCACCGAACAATCGGTGGACCTACAGTTATATCTTCCAACTCCCCATATACACATGAACCTTCAGCTGAGTGTACATGTGTTTTAAATGGGGAGATAAGAAATCAGAAACAATGTGATCATGCGATTTCATTAACTGACCCAATCATTTTCTTGACCAACATCCAAGAGAGTCGGAGGTCACATTGGATGGTTGGTCATTAATGGTGGGTTGGGATGGCTTTAATAAGTTTATTGGGATTTTTAGTTTTGGATATAAATTGGACTTTTCATTGACTTAGCATGGTGACCTACTGGGGCAGTTGACCCAGGATCCAAAAGTTCTATGAGGGTGCAACATTTACCCTTCTACTTTTCATAGGTGAGAAGCAGTTAGCTTTTGCCTGGCAATTGGTGAGCTTAGATTAGAAAAACAAACAGACACTGCTTGGATATATTGTCGCCTGCTACTGTGCTACATGTTCTTATGCAGAGCAAAGAAGTCAAGATGGGTTTGTCATAGGCTTCTGTGATCTACAAAGTCAGCGACCGGCATGACAATGATCTCAGTATAATACAGTGAACTTTGTCATCGTTCATTATTGCTACCTATTCAGAGAACAGTCAATCACAAAATAATCTTGACTACTGCATAGGCAGAAACTAAGATGATAAAGGCAGCACTAGGTTTTTCCACAGCTCCCTACCTCTCCTCTCACTAGTATTGTAAAAGGAGAGAAAGAGACCTATTGAGTGAGCTGTCCAAAATCTAAAAAAATGTTTCCGGTAAAAAACATAAAGAAAATAAACCCACTAACAATATAATGTGCTTCAAGGGTACTAACTAGGGTTAAAGATAGGACTATAGATAAGATCACTTTACACGCTACGATTTATCTGATGATATGTCATCGGGGTCACGGTTTTCGTGACGCACTTTCGTCATCGTTAGCGACGTCGTTGCGTGTGACACCTACGTGCGACTCTGAACGATCGCAAATAGGGTGAAAATCGTTGATCATTGACACGTCGTTCAGTTTCAAAATATTGTTCGTCGTTTGCAACGCAGCAGACATATTGCTACGTTTGACACTCTGCCAACGACGAACAACATCCACACAACCGCCTTGGTCAAACAATATATCGCTGAACGATGTAGCGTCGTTTGTGAGATGTGTACGTGTGACCGCTACAAAATGACCTATGAGCGATCTCGGCAAATCGTAACAACGATCTGGGCGTGTCACATCGCTAAAGAGATCACTAGCGATATCGTTGTGTGTAAAGCAGCCTTTAGGGTTAGAGCTAGTGCTAGGACAAGTGATAGAGATAGAGCTAGGGTTACGTTAGAACTAGACTTAGAAATAAAGTCAGGGTTTGAGATAGAGCTAGGGATACATTAGTACTAGAACCAGAAGTAAAGTTAGGGTTAGAGATATGACTATGGTTAGGAGTAGGGTTTGGGGTATAGTTAGGGACAGGGTTAGGTTTAAGGGTAGAGTAAGAAAATAGTTGCATAAAAGCAATAAAATGATATAAGATGTAAAATAAACTATTTATAAAGAGACAATGGGCCAAGGATTAGGGGACGCCAAAAACTTGTTTTGTACTGCATACCGATAATTCTAGGACTTCCAGATTTCCTATCCCTCAACCCTTTTTTAATGTGTTTTTTATGACGAATACATGAGTGTAGCTGCATAGAATATAGAACCGCTTCATTAATTAGTAGTTATTATTGTCTTCATTCTCTTTAGCATTCAGTAGTTTCATAACAGGGAAGTTGGGGAAATACAGATCCCTTGTGGCCTCCTCGTCTGTCTGTGTGATGACATCCGGTCAGCACCTTGACGGACAAGTTGTAAGTGGCACTTGGCAATGTGCCAATGAGTTTAAGGGCCAAAGCTGAACTTTTCCAACCATCCTCATCCTTTTATTGAAGAACTCTCAATGCTAATGCCAATAATAACACTATATGAGGAGATTAATATTAAACAAATCACTAATACATTGTTAAAGGTTCATATTTTATTTACCGCCTAATATTCTAGTATTGGAAGCAGGATGTTTGCGGGATTTACTCAGGTTTTTATATGAATAATGTTTCATTATTATAATAGCAGGTATTGTCTACTAAAAGTGAGAATAAGCATTATCTATAGAGATGAGTGAGCACTAAAATGCTTGAGTGCTCAGTACTCGAATCGAGGAGATCAGACACTCGGATGGGCTCAACTTGAATACCGAGCATAATGGAAGTCAATGGGAAATATGAGCATATTTCCAGGACACCATAACAGGAGAGCTGGAGGGGGAAAGTGTAGAAAAACAGCTCTCAATTGGAATGGGAATTGCATGGAGAGGACATGTGGACACATCTCTGACTTACCGGTTGCTGTTGGGAACAATGTTGTCAGATTATTACGCCACATTTACAGACTCACAATAAAACACAAAGCCGAAGATAAAAATGTTTCTATACTGTATAGTGACTTGTGTACAAGGCTAAATTAAAAAGAGAAAAAAAGCCTTCTCCACCCCAGAGTATGTGCACACACACGATCAGTGTTTGTTCAAGTTTTCACGCAACTGAATTTCCACATGAATCCCACACCTCCGCTCAAATGTGTTTTTCCTTTTGTTTTTTTTATGCTTTTTTACCACATGCATTTTTGCCACTTGTGTGACTTGGGGAGTATTTTTTAACATACAATATTTTAGTGTAAGTGTTTTTTTTACTTGCTTGGTTAGTAATGGTAGGTGTCTGACAGATGCTTCTCCACTACTAACACCATAGCTTGATGCTAGCTCCCACTACACAGCTGACATTAACCTCAACGAGTGTAATGCAAGCAAGGCATGGACACACTAGGCCATAGCACACATAATACTTGAATGGAGTTACTATGGCTCACACTAGGTTTTCCCAGAGACTCTCATGTTGGGGTGGATTTGGCTGCAGGTAGAAATCGGGCACCACTCAGAGAGTCTTGCTGCTCAAGAGCTGACCCCAGGGATATGGACACTGACAGTCTCTGAAGAGGCAGGTGTAGATGGGTTGGCTGATGTGGCAGGCAGGCTCGGCCAGTATGGAATGATGCAGCAGCAGCTGGTACAGCAGGCTTGGCCGATATGATACAGTGCAGCAGCAGCTGGGACTATAAAATAGACAGGTGTAAGTAACACAAGCAGCAGCACATGGGTAAAGGACCTTATCAACTATCAACACATCTCTAGGATTAGACTATATTGCCCAGGCACCTCCCATAAGGGGAGGATGCCTTAAATATCTGGTGCCTCTCAGCCATAAGCTGGGTGGCACCTCTGGATTAGGGCACACTGGCCCTTTAAGACAAGGTGCGCACACGCACATTAAGAGTGTTCCCAGGAGGTCTGTGCAACATTCGCAGGCCCTGGGAATAAGCAACATGTACTGGTGACGGAGCTATCACCGCCAAGCGGCTGGGAGGGTGAGTGTGCCATTGTCCCTGCCGGTGTAGAAGGGCAGGAAGTGTCGGGACGACCGTAAGGGCTTTACACCCAGAGATTGCCAGCTGAGGTAAATTGCCAGAATTGGGACATCTAATTTGATGCACCACTTCTGGGGCAACTGTAGGCTGGTATTTTTAGGCTGGGAAAGATCCAATAACCATGAACCTTCCCAGACTGATTATATCAGCCTGCAGCTGTCTGCTTTACCTTGGCTTGTTAACAAATATAGAGGGGATGCCACATCATTTTTTTAATTATTTATTTAATTATTAGGTTAAACCTGGCTACACACCCTTTGTGTGCCACATGGAAGGCACTAAAGAATGCAAGTATAATATATATATATATATAGGGTGTGGGACATTATTTTGCTTTGGTCAACTTCTAATCTAAGCTCTGTCTCTTAGATAAACTCTCCCTGAACTTCTTTCAAACGACAGTGTGCTGAGCATCACGTCCATGGGTCTAGTATTAGGCGGGCTTTGCACGCTGCGACATCGGTAACATTGTGTTACTGACGCTGCAGCGATAGTCCCCGCCCCCGTCGCAGGTGGGTGCGATATCTTGTGATTGCTGCCGTAGCGAATATTATCGCTATGGCAGCTTCACATGCACTCACCTGCCCTACGACGTCGCTCTGGCCGGCGACCCGCCTCCTTCCTAAGGGGGCGGGCCGTGCGGCGTCACAGCGACGTCACACGGCAGGCGGCCAATAGAAGCGGAGGTGCGGAGATGAGCGGGACGTAAACATCCCGCCCACCTCCTTCCTTCCGCATTGCAGCCGGGACGCAGGTAGGAGATGTTCCTCGCTCCTGCGGCTTCACACACAGCGATGTGTGCTGCTGAAGGAACGAGGAACAACATCGTACCGTCGCGGCTGCAAAATTATGGGAATGTCGGACCCTACACCGATCATACGATAATGACGCTTTTGCGCTCGTTAATCGTATGTAAAAGGATTTGCACACTACGATATCGACAGCGACGCCGGAAGTGCGTCACTTTCGATTTGACCCCACCGACATCGCACCTGCGATGTCGTAGTGTGCAAAGCCCGCCTTAGACCCAATGATGCGATGCAGCTGGCCAATCAAAGTAATGACAGTAGCCAACAAAGCTACAGCATTACCATGTATTGCAAGCAATACACAGCTTGATTGGCTGTCTAACAGTCGCGAAACAAGTTGTGTGGGGACTCAAGAATGGCACTCGAGCACCCATGATACTCAATTGAGTGGCGAGCATGGATGCTCATCACTAGATATTTGAAATAATATATGTCATCACCTTTGAAAATGAGTGCTTTTCTTGAACTACAGTGCAGCTGGGATGACTTTCTCACCCCTGTTCTGTACCTGTTATCTCCTCTGTTCTTATTTGTAGCCACCTTTACAAGTCGGATGACTGATCTCTGCAACTACTCCTTGTACAAGTACCCCTAAGTGTACTGAGCTCTACGATCGGCTGCAGCACTATTACCATGATTTCAGTGCTGCACTCACCAGGATGAGGAGCTGAGATTCAGCGATAGACAGGTTTATCAAATTGGGTTTGGGGACTGGTATTTTCTGAAAAGTGACAATCCCTTTAAGTCAGGGCATCAATTTTGTAATTCTAGATAACTCGTTTAAAAAGCTTTTCCCAAAATTGCAAGATATTCCCCAGAAATCCTGAAGGTTTGTTCCAGAACCCAATAAACCGGGGATCTGCAGAGTTTGGCCTTGAATGGGCCAAAGGTCTCCATGCTCAACCTCCACTCTATTCATTACCTAAGGGACTGCTGCAGAAAGCCAAAAACATTGTAACACTATTTTTGGCAGTAAATAAATGATTTAGAGGTTGAACATGTAAAAATCCAGTCTATTTAAAATGGTAGCTGTGATGACTGTCACTAGGTGGCGCTACACACTATTTGCATGCAGTAAATGGAGAGGTAGACAGAGAGGCTGAGATCATAAACCAGGAGGGCACGACAGTACACGGGGGCAGAGAGACAAGGTCAAAGTACCAGCCGAAGGTCAGGGTTCCAGAAGAGTACATACCAAAATACAGGGAGCAAACAGAGATGTGGTCAGGAGGAAGTCTGAGGTCAGAAGCCGAAAAGTAACAACAGAAACAGGGGAGGGACAGGCAGACACGGATCAACAACAGTCCGAAGTTGAGATGCCAAGGTCTGAACACTGAGCATCACGGCAGCCAACAGCACAACTGTAATCAGGAAGTACAACTGGTGGCGTCCTGAGCTAACACACCCCCTAATGAAGTAGAGCAATCACTGTGAACGAGAAGCATCTGCATGAGCACCTCCCAGGACCAGCGTGAAGTCCAGTGCTGTGAAACAACCAGCACAGTATTCATCCTGCAAAATGCTCTGCACCATAGGCAACATATACCGGCTCTGCAGGAGAGCATATAGCAATCTACACATAGCAATCATGACAGTAGCTCTACAGAGCCAAGTTCCCTGGTTCAAGAGCCCCGTTTTTCTAGTTGCGAAGCCCCATTTGGGACCAGAGATCCACTAGCTCAGCTTCAGCTCTATTCATTGTGTATGGGACTGTAAGAAGAAGCCAAACTCAATGTTCCTCTATTTTTAATGCCTGAAACACACATCCGTGAATCACGTGCATGTTTGGTCCGTTTCCGTATATACCGGAGACACGGCCAAACGTGCACCAATGTTATTTAATGTTTGAGGACACATGTGCGTTTTTCATTAAGGTCCATGGGTCCGTGTGCGTCCTACGTTTGTGTCTCCGTTTTGCACAGAAGCATGTCCATTTTCTGCATGCAACACGCACACACGGACCCAATGAAAGTCAATGGGTCTGTGCGCACGTCCAAGTGACACGGACGTATCTCTGTTTGCTCCCTGTACGTTTTGTGCTTTTTTCATGTGATGTCGGTCTTATTTCTTTTTCTGTTTCATTCTCTCCCTCAGTCCGTCGGTCGGTCGGTCTCTCTCTATGTCTGTCGGTCGATCTCTCTGTCTTATCTGTCCCACTCGCTGTCTATCGGTCAGTTCCCCCCCTCTCTCATACTTACCGTTCCCCGATCTCCGGCGCGGCGCTGCATGGCTGTTCTCTAAACTCTGGCGGCTTTTCCTCTTTTGAAAAAGCCGGCCGCTCATTAATCAATCTTGTATTCCCTGCTTTCCCCGCCCACCGGCGCCTATGATTGGTTGCAGTGAGACACGCCCCCACGCTGAGTGACAGGTGTCTCACTGCACCCAATCACAGCAGCTGGTGGGTGTGTCACTATGGAGTATAGAAATAAATAAATAAATAATTTAAAAAAACGGCGTGCGGTCCCCCCCAAATTTAATACCAGCCAGATAAAGCCATAAGGCTGAAGGCTGGTATTCTCAGGATGGGGAGCTCCACGTTATGGGGAGCCCCCCAGCCTAACAATATCAGTCAGCAGCCGCCCAGAATGGCCGCATACATTATATGCGACTGTTCTGGGACAGTACCCGGCTCTTCCCAATTTGCTCTGGTGCGTTGGCAAATCGGGGTAATAAGGAGTTATTGGCAGCCCATAGCTGCCACTAAATCCTAGATTAATCATGTCAGGCGTCTCCCCGAGATTCCTTCCATGATTGATCTGTAAATTACAGTAAATAAACACACACAACTGAAAAATCCTTTATTAGAAATAACAAACACAAACACATTCCCTGGTTCACCAATTTAATCAGCCCCAAAAAGCCCTCCATGTCCGGCGTACTCCAAGATGGTCCAGCGTCGCATCCAGCTCTGCTGCATGAAGGTGACCGGAGCAGCAGAAGAAACCGCCGCTCCTGTCACCTCCACGCAGCAAATGTAGAGAGCCGCGTGATCAGCTGAGCTGTAACTGAGGTTACCTGGATCCAGCGGTGGATGCAGCGGTGGCCGCGGGTAACCTCAGTGACAGCTCAGCTGATCGCGCTACTCACCGCCGCTCCGGTCAGCTCCACGCAGCAACTGAGGTGAGTAGCGTGATCAGCTGAGCTGTCACTGAGGTTAATCGTGGCCACCGCTGCATCCACCGCTGGATCCAACTAACCTCAGTTACAGCTCAGCTGATCACGCGGCTCTCTTTATTTGCTGCGTGGAGCTGACAGGAGCGGCGGTTTCTTCTGCTGCTCCGGTCACCTTCATGCAGCAGAGCTGGATGCGACGCTGGACCATCCTGGAGTACGCCGGACATGGAGGGATTTTTGGGGCTGATTAAATTGTTGAACAAGGGAATGTGTTTGTGTTTTTTATTTCTAATAAAGGATTTTTTCGGGTGTGTGTGTTTATTTACTGTAATTTACAGATTAATCATGGAAGAATTCTCGGGGAGACGCCTGACATGATTAATCTAGGATTTAGTGGCAGCTATGGGCTGCCATTAACTCCTTATTACCCCAATTTGCCAACGCACCAGGGCAAATTGGGAAGAGCCGGGTACTGTCCCAGAACAGTCGCATATAATGTATGCGGCCATTCTGGGCGGCTGCTGACTGATATTGTTAGACTGGGGGGGCTCCCCATAACGTGGAGCTCCCCATCCTGAGAATACCAGCCTTCAGCCGTATGGCTTTATCTGGCTGGTATTAAATTTGGGGGGGCACGCACACCATTTTTTTAATTATTTATTTATTTATTTCTATACTCCATAGTGACACGCCCACCGACTGCTGTGATTGGGTGCAGTGAGACACCTGTCACTCAGCGTGGGGGCGTGTCTCACTGCAACCAATCATAGGCACCAGTGGGCGGGGAAAGCAGGGAATACGACATTGTTTAATGAGCGGCCGGCTTTTTCAAATTAGAAACAGCCGCCGGAGCAGTGTGAACGCCGTGCAGCGCCACGCCGGAGATCAGGGATCGGTGAGTATGAGAGAGGGGGGGACACTTCAGTCACTCAGGGAATTAGAGGTCACCGGTTAATCCTTCACAGGTGACCGCTAATCAGTACGCGGCACACAGACAGAGCCGCGGCATGACAATGAAGTCGGGTGAATAAATAGTTTGGGGGTCGACCATGTAAACTCTGACACCCAATCCATATGGGGCTCTTCGTCACCCTGTTCCCAGGTTCAAGCAAGAGCCTAATTTTTGTAGCTCCATAGACCTATTCTGGTGATCATTGGAGGTCCCAGTGATTGGACACCCAGCGATCAGCAATGAATCACCTATTCTATAGGGAGTGGGTCACATGCATTTTTTGGAAAACAACTTTCACATGGCAGCAATGTAGTAGCCTTTTTAGTTATCTTCAAGTCGCAATAAAAAGTGAAATTATGTTTCCCTGCATCTGGATGAAGTGTTATTCCCTTTCCTAGATACCTGTAACCTCATGAAAATATAAACAGTAAATTGGAAAGAATATGTTCAGGAAAACAATGCAGCTAGTCTTTCTGCAAGAAATTGTGAGAAAATAAAAATGAAGTCGTTTTTAATGTTCTCAGTT
This sequence comes from Anomaloglossus baeobatrachus, assembly GCF_048569485.1. Lineage (NCBI taxonomy): Eukaryota > Metazoa > Chordata > Amphibia > Anura > Aromobatidae > Anomaloglossus > Anomaloglossus baeobatrachus. The sequence goes on from NC_134355.1 coordinate 632,342,034, forward strand.
TACGTCATGGCCAATGTTTTACAAGTCTCCGAGTGGAGCAGGAATATAATTAGCTCCGTGGCTGCTAACATGTAGTTTGCTGCATACCACCGCTCCGAAACTTCCACATAAATAATTCTTTCAGCTGTTCGCAGGTTTGTGCTCAATGCCTTCATAGTTTAAAGGCTCTAAATTGATGCCAGGTATTTTCCAGGTATTTTCCATTCTCAGACGCCATGGCATGATCCTCCACCATATGTATCCAGCAACCCTATGATATGATTTATACACGCGGGATTTTCATTAAGTCATGCTTATTGAGACTTGTTTAATAAAAACATGGTTAGGAATTAATTGTTTATTATATAATAAAGTGGATGTGAATAACCCCTGGAGTCTCGAATGGAGATTTGAGATGTGTGCAAATGACTTAGCTACATGTAGTTTGCGTAAAACATGGGCTCACAGTAAAGGGGGGGTTTACATAGAAAGTGGGTAAATCTGAAAAATAAAAAATAATAATAATAATAAAAAGTAATCACATTTTTTTCAAATATTGAGTTTTGTATCATTTTGAAATCTGGTTTCTAGTATAAAACGCCCAAAATAACTGCAGTACGGATGTGTAGTCTGGAGACCCCTATAACAGCAGTGTTGGTGTGTAGTCTGGTGTCCTTATAAGAGAAGTCTGGATGTGTAGTCTGGTGCCCCCTATAACTGCAGTCTAGATGTGTAGTCTGGTGTCCTTGTCGCGGGCGGAGGAGGGGACGCTGCGCTCTCCCACTGCTCGGGTCCGGCTGCCTCTGCTGCTGCGGCTGCTGCTGCTCGGTGGTGGCTCGAGCGGTGGGCCGGATCCCGGGGACTCGAGCGGCGCTCCTCGCCCGTGAGTGTGAAGTGATGAGCCAGGGAGGCCTCTGGCTGTGTAGTCGTGGCAGCAGTGAATGCAAGGCACATCCCTGGCTCCATCACTCCTTCAATGTTGGGGACTAACTTGGTGGTACAATGTGTGTCAGTGTCTTCGTCGGAAGTCCTCAGGCAAAAGTTGATGCTAACAAAAGATGACATTTATTTTGCACAGAATTCGGCAATTTCTGTGGAGCTGGGGACAACCTGCCCAAATGCGCCCTCTGGTGGGGATATGCCCTGGGTACTCCACTTCTCCGGGCTCCCACTCCTAAGTCAAGCACACACTGGACCCACACCAGCGGAATCAGACCTTGAGGTTGCGTACTCCTCCGTTGCTCCGGCGTCCCCTGATGTTCCGCTCATACACACTGCCACCGATGGTCACACACTGCTGTCCCGGATCCGACTCCCTTCCACACACCCAGACCTTCCCTAGACATTCAGCCGACTCCTCCTTCCCCGGTGGCAACAGCCGTCCCACCCGGCCACTAGGGGGTGCCCTAACACTAGAATACAATACAATATTAAAATACAACACTTTTATTAATAACATTTCCGGTCTTTTAGTAGGGGTTATGAGCACCCACTACAAGTGAAAAGGGGGTGATTGGTTGTGGGGGTTTTGATTATGGATACTGTCCGTGACGCCACCCACGGTTGTGGTGATTTTGGTGACACCACCACTGCTCTAGACGGGGATCCCGGGAGCGGTGACTGGGAGCAGCTTGGTTGTTAGTTCTCCCCTCCGTGGGTAGGGGGTTGGTTGTCCCGGGGCCCGGTGATGGGGTAGGGATGGATGGCAGGTAGGTTTCAGGGCCTGGGGAGGTGCAGGGTCGCGGGGGCAGCGCTGTGCCGCACGGCATGGTGGTACTCACTCAGCCCAATGATGAAGACACAGTCTCGGTTAAACACACGGCTGGATGGACGGGTCCCACAGACGGCTGCGGTGTTGTTGCTCCCGGCAGGTTGGTGGTGACTGCCTTTCCCTGCACCTAAGATGTCTGTACGGTTCCAATGGGTTCCCACCGGTAACCCGCTCCCCGGCTTGGATATGGGCCGGAGGAGCCCCTTTTGCCCGCAGGCGCTGGCCCTGAGAAACGGTTGCCTTGGCGGTGGCGGTGTCTCTCTCACTCGGTTGGACGGTTGCCTTCTGTCGGGACTTGACTGTTTGGAAACCCAGGAGGTCCCCTTCACTAACGGATTTGGCAAATTCACGGCGACTCCTAGCCTTGCCGGGGTCCGAAAAGCCCCTGCCAGATGGGGCTGGCTCCTCTTTGTGTACCGGTCCGGTACCGCCGGGCCACCACCCGTCCACGGTCCTTACGGTAGACTCCAATCGGCCACTCCTGCAGACGGCCACCACCGTCTGCCAACCTTGCTGATCTGTCCGGGCCACACACCCGGACCAACTTCAGGCTGCTCGACTACAACCTTCTGCTCACTTTCACTCCTCAACTCTATCTCTCTCCTCTCCAAAACTAATCTGCCTGGTTTTCCCGCCTCCAGGACTGTGAACTCCTCGGTGGGCGGGACCAACCGCCTGGCCCACCCCCTGGTGTGATCATCAGCCCCTGGAGGAAGGCAACAAGGGTTTTGTGTTCTGGCTTTGGTGTGCCTGCCGGGAGTGTGGGGTGTGTTGGTGTTGTGCTCTGTGGCCCCTGGCTTGCCCAGGGCGCCATATTCTTATAAGAGAAGTCTGGATGTTTAGTCTGGTGCCCCCTATAACTGCAGTCTAGATGTGTAGTCTGGTGTCCTTATAAGAGAAGTCTGGATGTGTAGTCTGGTGCCCCCTATAACTGCAGTCTAGATGTTGTAGTCTGGTGTCCTTATTAGGGAAGTCTGGATGTATAGCCTGGAGCCCCCTATAATAGCAGTCTAGGTGTGTAGTCTGGTGTCCTTATACTGTAAGTAAGTCTGGATGTGTAGTCTGGATGTGCAGTCTGAAGCCCCCTATATCAGTAGTCTGGATGTGTAGTTTGGAGCCCCCTATAACAGAAATCTGGATGTGTAGTCTGGAGCCCCCTTTATCAACAGACTGGATGTGTAGTCTAAAGGGGGCTTTACACGCAACGACATATCTAACGATATGTCGTCGGGGTCACGGAATTCGTGACGCACATCTGGCATCGTTAGCGACGTCGTTGCGTATAACAGCTCTGAGCGAGTGTTAATGATCAAAAATACTCACCTTATCTTTGATCGTTGACACGTCGTTCATTTTCAAAATCTCGTTGGTCGTTGTGGACGCAGGTTGTTCGTCGTTCCTGAGGCATCACACATCGCTACGTGTGACACCTCGGGAATGACGAACAACAGCTTACCTGCGTCCTCTAGCAACGAGGTGGGCGTGTCGTTAATGCGGCTGCTCTCCGCCCCTCCACTTCTATTGGACGCCTGCCGTGTGACGTCACTGCGACGCAGCACGAACCTCCCCCTTAGAAAAGAGGCGGTTCGCCGGCCACAGCGACGTCGCTGGGATGGTAAGTCCGTGTGATGGGGCCTAGCGATATTGTGCTCCACGGGCAGCGATTTGTCCGTGACGCACAAATGACGGGGGCGGGTGCTTTCACGAGCGACATCGCTAGTGATTTCGCTACGTGTAAAGCAGCCTTAAAGGGCCCTATAACAAAAGTCTGGATCTGCAGTCTGGAGCCCTCTACAATAGAAGTCTGGATGTCTAGTCTAGAGCCCCCTATAACAACAGTCTGGATGTGTAGTCCAGAGCCCCTTATTAGAGATGAGCAAATTTCCCAAGGTTTGATTCGGTTCGTGTTCAACAACTTTACCTGTGTTCGCTGAACCAATGTATCCACGAACATATCCAAATCCCATTTAATTCAATAGGAGGCAAAAAAAGGCATAGACAACAACTTTAGGGGGCCCCGTTTGTCACAATGGCTATGGGATAGTGGGGAACCATCGCTCCTGGGCTGTACCTTAAGATAGGGGGCTCCATGCTAAACCTAACCTCAAGGATACTCCTGATGGTGAAGAGGCCTGAGTCTCCTTCCCAGCCCTGCTTCTCACCAATACTGTTCTGATTCCCTCTCCCCCCTCCCCCAAAGGATGAAATCCACAGATAAATACAGACAGGGGAAACAAAAACTCTGTCACACAGCACTCACACACAAAAGGTTAAAACAAAAAGACAAAAGGAGAAGGGTGGTCCGCACACAATCCGGTAGCTTAGACGTATAGGTACAAACTAAGCCACCGGATTGTGCGCAGACCGTCCTTCTCCTTTTGTCTTTTGGTTTTCTGCTCGTAGCCCAGGGAAGGCCACGATTCAGTGGGCCGACCAGCCGCCGCTGGATAGACGGTTTACCGGATTGCATGCATAATCCATTTTACCCCAAGGTGAGTGCATTACCATTCAACCACTCCTTGTGATCACAAAATACTGCCTTCAGAAAAGCGCGACCTGTCTCTCTTCCTTTCTAGGATTTTTTTTCCACTCTGCAAAAGTTTAAAACAATAAAAGGTTCAGGAGGAAAACAAGAACAGGAAGAAAGCTACAAAATAACAAGGGTAAACTCCATAACCGCACCAAGCAATGAGCATAACTTTCCCCAGTACCGTATTTTTCGGATTAAAAGACGCACTTTTCCTCCCAAAAATTTGGGAGGAAAATGAGGGGTGTGTTTTAAAATCCGAATATAGCTTATTGGGAGGTAAATTGGTGGGGGGCTGTCTGTGCTGCTCTGTGTGCGAGCGGCCGGGTGTGGACGGGTGCCTGTCAGTGCGTGCAGGCGGCAGGCAGGGTGCCTGTCGGTGCGTGCGGGCAGCTGGATGCCTGTTGGTGCCAGTGACCGGCTACCTCTCTGTCTCAGCGGCAGGCTACCTTTCTGTGCGAGTGGGCGGGCAGCCTGCTGGCTGCCACTCTGTGCGGCCGGGTGGGTGGCATGGTGGCTCTGCAGACTGCGGTGGCTGTGTAGTGGTTGTCCTAGTCTGTCCGCGGTCCTGGCTTCAAATGATAGCGCCGGGAGTCAGCGCGTGCGCAGATGGAGCTCTTGGATGAAAGTGCCATTTGCACATGCGCCGCTTCGGATGCCATTTCTTTGAAGCCCGGACAGTGGACAGACTTAGACAATTGCCGCACCAGCCTGCTCCACTACTCAACCACCGCAGCTTACGCTGCCACCACTGACCCACCGCTGCCACTCCTGACCCGCCACTGCCATCACTGACCCGCCACCATTGCTGCCACCACTGACCCACCGCCGCCACCACTGACCTACTGCTGCTGCCACTACTGACCCTCCGCCACTGCCAGCACAGCCTCTGCCTCCTGGGACCCTGTTCCACCACCGCTGCCGCCCCCCTCCGGTAAAACAACACCGGAGTATAAGACGGACCCCATTTTATTTTTACCTTTTTTTTATCTCTAAAATTGGGATGCGTCTTATAATCCAGTGCGTCTTATAAAACGAAAAATACAATAAGTCTGGAACAACACACCTTACAGCCCAACGTAGAATAAACTATAGCTCGCATGGGTGGAAGGTTTCAACCAGCACAAACAGGAGGGGAGTAGATGTGACAGAGTACCCCAAAACATGTGATTAAAGGAGCAAGCAAACCAACAGAAAGTAACTTTTGCTAGCCTGCCTTTGAATCAACACACAGCAGATTGACGCCCAAGTCTGCCAGTGTTGATCCAAGACACCAGTGAAATCATCAGGCGGAGTGTCTGAATCTGCAATCTGAACACTGCCCAACATCACCATGACAGCTGACGTTTGTGCAAAACTATGTGTGACAGTACCCCTCCCTCTAAGAGGGACCTCTGGTCTCTTAGGGCCCAGTCTCTCAGGATGGAGACAAAAGAATAATCTAACAAGGCACTCAGCATGGATATCTGAAGCTGATGCCCAAGTTCTCTCCTCAGGACCATAACCTTGCCAATGAACCAAGTACTGTAAAGTTCGGCAAACGAAACGAGAAACAATGACATTTGACAAATGAAATTCCAATGACCCATCGGCTAAGACCGAAGACAGAGGCAAGGGAAAAGGTATTCTCAAGCCCACATATTTCCTTAACAGAGATCTATGGAAACAATTATGAATCTTGTAAGATGCTGGTAATGCCAGGTAGAAAACAACCGGATTAATGACTTCTGTGATTTTGTACGGATCAATAAGATGAGGTTCTAACTTCAGTGAAGGTATCTGAAGCTTAATGTTTCTTGTAGAGAACCACACCATATCACCCACACACAGGTCCAGACCAAGCACACATCTACAGACAGCTGCACATTTATATTTAGAACTCATATCATGCAAATACTACTGAACCCTCTCCCATGTAGATGTTGCGGGCGGAGGGGACGCGCTCGCCACGCTCGGGTCCGGGGCTTCTGCTGCTGCTGCTCGGTGGCACGAGCGGTGGGTCGGACCCGGGGACTCGAGCAGCGCTCCTCACCCGTGAGTGAAAAGGGATGGTTTGTTTGGGGAGAGAGTTCGTGATGCCACCCACGGGACGTGGTGATGAGGGCACCACCGCTGCTGGTGACGGGGATCCCGGGAGAGATGGTAGGGAGCAGCTAGGATGTTGTCCCCTCCGTGGGTAGGGGGTTGGTGATCCCGGGGCCCGGGGGTGTAACGGGGAGGCTGGATGGCTGGGGTGCAGGGTTGCAGGGACAGCGCGGTGCCGGATGGCACTGGTGTACTCACTCAGGCAATCAATGACAGAGTCTCTGGTAGACCAAACGGCCGGATGGACGGGTCCCGCAGCCGGCTGCAGTGTTGTTGTGCTCTCCCCGGACGGCTGTTGCTGGCTGTCTTTCCCTGCACCTTTTAGAATGTTCTGACTCCTGTGGTTGCCCACCAGTAGTCCGCTCCCCGGCGTATAGGTGCCGTAGGAGCCCGTTTTACCCACAGGCACATGCCCTTGGATCTCTAGCCTGTGGCGCTGGCTGTATATCCTCACGGTGTGGACTTTTGCCTTCTGTCGGGTCTTAGTTGTTGGGAAACCCCTGGGGTTCCTGTCACACTCGGATTTGACTATTGTCGGCGGCTCCAAGCCTGGTCGGGGTCCGATGGCCCTGCCTGTGTGCTTAGCTTCACTGCGCTCCCCGATTCGGTACCGATGGGCCACTGCCCAGCCCCAGTCCTACGGCTCTGCAGAGTTCCACTAACTCCTGCAGACGGCCACCACCGTCTGCCAACCTTGCTGTCAGTGCCTGGGCTCCTACCCAGACACTTGCAGTTTCTCACCTCTCATTTTCACCTCCTAAACTCAACTACTGCTTTTCCCGCCTCCGGGCCTGTGAACTTCTCGGTTGGTGGGGCCAACTGCCTGGCTCCGTCCCACCTGGTGTGGACATCAGACCCTGGAGGGAGCAACAAGGGTTTTTGGTTGACTGTTGTTACAGGGGTGTGTATGGTGGTATGTATGTAACTACCTGGCTAGTCCAGGGCGTAATGCTGCTGAGATCAATTGGTCCTCCTCAGGTATCCGTGATGAGTGCCCTTCCTGAAACATACAGAACTGGAAATGATGACCATAGACACAAAAAGAAGAGATATACCAAAAAATTCATGGCAGCGATTATTGATGGCAAATTCAACGAGAGGAAGGAACGAGGACCACTCTTCCTGATTATCAGAAACAAAACAATGCAAATACTGCTCTAAAGTCTGATTCACATGTTCTGTTGGTCCATTAGACTGAGGGTGGAACACAGACGAATTAGATAGTTTAAACCTTAACCGAGAGTGGAAAGTTGCTAATAAACTGAGCTCCTCTAGCCTGGAAAATATTAGAGAGGGCTCCATGGAATTTGACAATCTCACATATAAACACCTGCGCTACGATCTTGGCATTAGGCAATGACGAGGTGATAAACGCTGCAAAAACCCCTAGTACATGCCCTTATTATCTCCCGCCTGGATTATTGCAACCTCCTGTGGCCTCCCTTCTAACAGTCTCGCACCCATACAATCTTTTCTAAATTATGCTGCCCGGCTAATCCACCTTTCCCCCCTCTACACCCCGACCTCTCCTGTCTGCTAATCCCTTCATTGGCTTCCCATTGCCCAATGACTCAAGTTCAAAACACTAACCATGGCATACAAAGCCATTTACAACCTGTCTCTTCCCTACATCTGTGACCTAGTCTCCCGGTACTTACCTGCACGTAACCTTCAATCCTCACAAGATCTCCTTCTCTACTCCCCTCTCATCTCCTCTTCCCATCATCTCATCCAAGATTTCTCACGTTCCTCCCCCATACTCTGAAATGCTCTGCCACAACATATCAGACTCTCGCCTACCTTGACAAGCTTCAAAAGGACGAAGACCTGAAGACCCACCTCTTCCGACAAGCCTACAACCTGCCGTAACCCTCAGTCTGATATAGCGCCGCTCAACCAGCTCTACCCTAACCTACTGTATCCTCACCTATCCCTTGTATACTGTGAGCCCACACAGGCAGGGACCTCTATCCTCCTGTACCAGTCTATGCCTTGTATTGTTTATGATTATTGTACTTGTCCTTATTATGTATACCCCTTTAACATGTAAAGCGCCATGGAATTGATGGCGCTATAATAATAAATAATAATAATAATAGTAATAATAATAAAAAAAGTGTCATCTTGCAAAAGCTATCCATCACCACCAGAATGACCATATTACCAGCAGAGGAAGGTAAATCCATAATAAAGTTTATGGAAATGTCTGTCCGAGGTTGATTAGGAACACTCAAAGGCTGCAAACATCCCGAAGGATGAGAGTGAGATGCCTTTGAGCACACACAGGTGGCATGCACAGACACATAGGATACCACATCCCTCTGGACCCTGGGTCACCAAAGGCTACGCAATATGAAATCCAGAGTACCTTTAGCCCCAGGGGTACAAGTAGAGATGAGTTACCCTCTCAAGCTTCGATTCGGTTCATGTTTGCCGACTTCACCTGTGCTCGCCGATTGGCTTAACAAACATATCCAAACCCCATTGAATTCAATTGGAGGCAAAAACAAAGGCATAGACAACACATTTAAGTGAGATAAAAGCTACCAAACTGCTCAAACCGTTTCATAGTGGAACCACACTGTTGTGGCACAGCCATTAGCTCCCTAGACTATTAACATAAGAAAAAATGAGTTGGATGTGTGACAGGTATAGGCCTGGTGAGCTGAGCCCTCATACCTCATGCAATAGCTGAAATCGCTTTTCTGCTCAGCCACACTCAGGTTGCTGCAGTATCAGCTTCATAAATAGTTATTGCTAGACACATTTAAGGATAGTAAGAGATGTAGATGAGTGAAAGGTAGCTACATGCCTGCCAATCTGGGAACCCTGCTGCTACAGGCAACACACAAGAAGAACACCCAACTAGGAGTCCCCATGCCCATTTCCAAAAATTAGGAGCAGACACCAGGACAATTTATCAATTGCCCCAGAGTACCCATAGTGTCTTTGCACAGCAGTCAGGCATGGGTCATGCACCAGACAGGTTCTAGCCCAGAATGTACAGTTCTCAAATGAAGAGGTGAATGAGTGCTCTGAGACTCCTGCCACTACAAAAAAACTCAACTTTGAGACCCAACTTGGAGTCTCCACATTTCCAAAAAGTAGGGGTAAACATCAGGACAGTTTCATCAATTGCCTCAGAGTACCCATTGCGTTTTGGCACAGTAGTGAGGCATGGGCCATGCACCTGACAGGGTCTGGATCCAAAATGTACAGCTTTCAAATGAAGAGGTGGATGAGTGACAGGAGTAGGCCTGTTCTTCTGAGACCCCTGCCACTACAGACAAGACACAACTTGGAGTCCCAACTTGGAGTCTCCACATTTGTAAAAGTTAAGGGCAGAAAACAGGACAGATTCATCAATTGCCCCATAGTACCAATAGTGTCTTTGCACAGCAGTCAGGCATGGGTCATGTGTGACGCCTTGGCCTATCAGGTTGTCACAGGGTATTGTGCAATCTGCCCTTCTGCACAGTATCCACCCTCCTTGGTTATGGGTCCCAGTCCTTTGGTGTTGCTAACAGCTTAGCCAATCAAAATCCTAGAAACATTTTACACTGTACCCACCAGACACACCATTGGGGGGCCTGAAGGGAATAGGGCAGCTCACATGGGGGGTTGGTTGGGAAAGTGAGAAAGTGACAGGAGAAGGAAAAACAATAGTGAAAGGAGAGGAAAGAAGTGAAGTGACTCTCGTGAGGAGAGGTCACAGGTGGAGCTGGGCTCCTGAGTACTAGGTGGCAGACGTTTGTCTGGGCCTGGTAGGAGCTTGAACCCCGGTCGCAAGGGATCGTGTCAAGTTGCACGGACTGCCGAGGAGGGCAGCCGGTGGCCTTGAGCCATCTCCGGGCAGGGGCCAGGGCAAACCGGGGTACATGGACCCTAGGCCAGGAAGTAGCTTCACGCGTTCCGGTAATTTACCCAACGGGGGTGAAGACTTCAAGTGTCATCCCCAACCCGCTCGAAAATCGGGGTACTAGAGCACCGATGGGATAGGACTTTCCCAATACAGTCCAAAGAAATCCTATGCGTGAACCCTGAGAGCAAGCTCACTCCGTTAGCCATACGGGTGAGCGGGACCCGAAGAGTTTTATACTTTAGGGTCCAACAAGAGAAAAGAGGTGCCAAGGAAAGGGCCACAGACTAACAGCAACACCAAGGGCACGGACTCCAGCGTGCTCTCCACAAGCTGCAGCGGTGCTCAGAATTCTGGTTTACAAGCTGTAGGTGTTGTTATTCCTGGGCTGAATGAGTACACTGAAAAGCCCCTCTTCCTATTCCCAACGGCACCCCACTCATCAACTACACCAACGGGCCACGGGGCACAAACCCTCTACCCATGGAGGGGTTAACACATCCTGCTGCTACAACATCGCCACTCGGGCTCCCCCTCTCACCAACAGCAGTGGTGGTACTACACAGACATTACCACACACCGCGGGTGACGTCACAAACTCTTAACTCTCCTGTATATACCCCCTTCTTTAAATTCGAGTGTCCGCGCGAACCCCCCGGGTCCAGAGACCCCTCAAGCCACCACGGCTCCGGATCCGAGCGGCTCGGCCGCTGGCACGGGGTCGGTGCACATGCACCACACAGGGTCTGGCCCAGAATTTACAGCTTTCAAATTAAGTTAAAATTAAGTGGCAAGTTACAAGTTTTGGCGTGCTGTATTGGGAGCCCTCTTACCTTTTGCAACAGCTAAAACTGCTTTTCTGCTTAGCACCAGACAGGTGGCAGCAATATTATATTCATAGACTGTTATTGCTAGACACATTTAAGGATAGTATTAGAGGTAGATAAATGAAAGGTAGCTGCATGCCTGCCAATCTGGGAGCCCTCCTGCTACAGGCAACACACAACAAGGAGACCCACTCTGCGTTAGTCCTGGAATATTACTGCGCTAAAACAAAGGGTACATCAAACATGAGACCAGTATAATGAAGGTGACTGAAAAATCTTAATATTGTGTGTGGTGTGACAGCCGGAGACCAGATAAGAGTGTGCCGCCCCTGTGCCCGCAGCCGGGCTGCTCGGATCCGGATCTGTAGGGTGGCTTGAGGGATCTTCCGGACCCGGGGGTCGCGCGGACACTTCGAATAAAAGAAGACATATTTGTACGGGATTTACCGTAATCACTCTGTGACGCCACCCACGGTGTGTGGTGAGATGTGGCACCACCGCTGCTGTTATGGGGTACCCGGGGGCGATGGAATGGCAACTGGATATTAACCCCTCCGTGGGTAGGGATTGATGCCCCGGGGCCCAGTGTCTCTGTGCTTAGGATGATGAATGCAGGGGCCGGCGTGCCCGGTCAGACCGGGGGATATTGGTGTACTCACAGTCCATGAATCACACAAGCCCAATCGGTAAACCAAGGTGTCGGTGACCGGCCGCCGCGGCCGGGTGTATTCTGGTCCCTCACCCGGGGTGATGGTCTGTGTCACTTTCCTCTGCACTGTTTTGGTGTTTGTGGACTTCCTGGTATGGAACATGGGAGTCCGCTCCCGGTACTTTAGTTGGGAGCCTTGCCCGCTGACGCTGGCCCTTGGGATCTACCGGGCCCTGGCGAATGCCCTATCCCCTGCGGTGGGCTGTTGTCTTCTTTTGGGAATTTGGTTGGGACAGGACCTATAATCCTGCCCTCAATTGGTTAATTAGCGAGGCTGTTGGTTCAGGTCCTAGCTTCAGGGTCCAAGTACCCCCTCTGTGCACGGTTTCCGGGTCGGGACTCCGGTGTCGGTACCGGTGGGCTCCTACCCTGTCCCGGTCCACCTTGGATCTCCGGCTGCCGTCTTCCCATCTCCTGAGAGACACGGACCAGCGTCTGCCACCTAGCCAGTATGCCGGGGTACCAACCGCGATGCCTTTCCTTTCTGTCACACTCTGTACTCTCTGAGCTCCCACTTTGAGCTCCCTTCTCTCCACTCCAACCTCCAAACTCAAACTCAACTGAACTGAACTGATTCTTTTCCCGCCCCAGGCTCTCCAGACCCCTAGGTGGGTATTCTCCATCCGTCTGGTCCCACCCACTGGTGTGCCTTTCCTTCCCTGGGGGGTGACTAGGGTTTTTCTTGAAATGATGTAACCTGGTGAGGGATGGTGTTATGCGGGGGCCTATTCTATGTGTGGCCACATGGCGGCGCCAGGGCATCACAAGAGCAGTGGGTGGAATAATGGTAACAGCCTCTCCAAAAGCGGAGTTCACCATTCTGGGAAAAGGGGTGTAGAGTAAACGAGCGGTGACTGCCCTGGTAGATAAAACAGATAACATAACTTAAAAAAAGACATTGTCTATGGACTTTCATAATAATGATCTGTTGGAGATCAAAACATTAAAACTGTGTACAGTCGTATCTTCTGCATAAAAAACAGACAAATCGGCAGTACACCCTGAAAGACAAAAAGAAAAAGATTTTTCAAGTATTTATCTTCATTTCATAAATAAGCTGCACCAAGTGGCTTCTCCTCCTTTACCTCCACCTTGACATCACACACAATACAGTTCTCAGAGGTGGCATCCCAATTACCCTTGTTTCCCCCTTGCATCACAGCTCTTCAACTGCCCAACTGACTGTAGGCAACCACAGATGGATGAGTTTGCAGAGCTGTTCACATATTCTATTTCATAAGCATGAGAGGTCTGCTCCAAAGATTCCCAGAATCAAGAGGAGGAAAGCATCTGCACCGATGGCGAAAATCTTTGTCAGTTGGATACTGGGTTGGATAAAGTAGTGTACAAGAAGAATCCAGACCCACAACAACAGACGTTAAGCCCTGGGGGTGGAGGTGATCATGATGAGACTCAGATACCTGAGGTGCACGTGTACTGTACTGTGCTGTCAGGGCTGGAAGAAGAGGAGGGTGACTCTCTGGGCGAGGAGTGTGGACAACAGAGAGGATAACGATGAGGTTGTAGAACAAACCCATCCCTTGCTCCCCTCCCCAACTACAGCCCTCATTCACCATTTTATTTTTTAAAAAAGGTCCTCCGTAATCAATAGCGATGTCCCATGATGTTCCTCAAAAGCGAACCTAAAATACATAAAAAGAGAATAGTATTCAAGAAATAAAGAGAATACAAAAGACACCCTCATTTACCAATGTATTCCCTGCAAAATCCCTAAGTCACATCTTCTCAATCCACCATAACATCTCCACCTACATGTCCTTCACAGTCCACCAGTTTGTTATGTACACTGTGCTCCCCCCTCTTTCAGTACAGCAGCCAGTCAATTGTGGTCATGTAAAAGATTTTTTCATTCTACATGGGATGGTGGAGTACAGCGATCGAGAGGGGGCTCATAATACCAGACAAAAGGTTAGTTAAGGAGCAGGAGTTGATAAACAAATAGACGAGAATAAGGAGGAAGAGGTGATGGGCGCGCAACAGTCAAGAGATGAAGAAATATTAATCCCCTCTCTGTTTTGTGTGTTTTTTTTAGCTATACCACAGATTTTGTACTATTAGGACGATGAAAAAGCTATTTTTAGCTGGTCCACACGATTACCACTATTTAATGATTAAATCGCAATTTTGAGCTGCACCACAGATTTTGCACTATTTAAATGATGAAATAACAATTTTGAGCTAGACCACAGATTTTGTACTATTGGGATGATGAAAAAGCTATTTTTAGCTGGCCCACACAATTACCACTATTTACATGATTAAATCGCAATTTTTTGCTGGATCACAGATTTTGCACTATTTAGATGATGAAATAGCAATTTGGGGCTGAACCACACAATTACCACTATTTAGATGACAATTTTTGGCTGGGACACAGATTTTGCAATGTCTATTTAGATGATCAAATAGCAATTTTTGGAAGGGCCACACAATTAGTAATCACTAGATGATGAAATGCTGATTTGTGGCACACAACGTTCATTACACTACACGCATCTGCACTTCCCTACACTATTGCTCTCCTAATCATCTCAACTACCTATGATTAAATCCCCTAGCTAAGCTGTCGTGCAGCAGCAGCAGTGACAGCACTGTCCCTAAGCTGTAGTAATCATAAAATAGCACCAATGCTGCATGTTCACATTTTATATGCAGAAGGACATATGACTGTGTCCTGACATTGCTATAAGAGTAAGGAAAGTTCAGGAGCATAACTGTCTGACATAGGGTAAGATCAGGTAGTAGCTTAGCTGTTTTGCAGATTATTTAACAAGAGAAGACAAATGTAAGGTCCACACACCTGTACACTGACATGAATCTTTCATGAAAACTTGCCAGGATTAAGGGGAGTATTATAATTCCAAGACCAGAATTATAAAAACATCATTTTTATTGGTTCTACAAATAATTAAAAACACCAAAAATACACAAATAGCACAAATGCAAGATAGGAGTGCGAAATACAATTTTGTCTCACACCACCTAATTTATCCCTGATACCTCCCCATGGTATCCACTACCTGACCGCAGAGACCTCCCGATGTTAAATGGGGTCCCCGCTCCACGAAGGCTGTCCCTCTATTGTTCCCTAGTATTCCCTAACCATTGCAAAATATTACCCAACAACAATAGGAAAAGGATAGAAAAGGCAACAAAAGAGGAACAGGTTACAGTAGACAATACCTCATTCAATCAGGGCAGGGCAGGCCCTATAATGGACATATAGGCTCAAACTGATGAAAGGAAATGTATCAAATCATCAGTTTAAAAAAGGTTTACCGGGGAAACTTTTATATCTATTGTTACAGGTAGAACGATGGTCTGGGTTCTCTATACCTTGTTATCAATCATACATGGCACAAATAGAGTTCCATTCATATAATGCATGTATACGGTATTAGTCCAGGCCGTAAACACCCCTTCCTTTTTCCCCCCAAGGGTCAATACTTTAAATTGGGTGTTATCTTAGAATACAAATAACATAACATTACAAAAGATTGTCCTATAGTTGTCATGAAGGTATACTCCTCTGGGATTCATATAGCCAAATCATTGGTGCTCGTGTCGTAACAGAATTCATTCCGCCTCTGCCTTAGTCTCATAGAGGCAGAGGTGGAATGAATTCTGTTAGGACTCCTATATGAGAAGGACTGTTATCCGATAGGTAACTCCACAATTGTAAGGTCTTTTCTCTGGTGGAAAGACACGAGCACCAATGATTTGGCTATATGAATCCCAGAGGAGTATACCTTCATGACAACCATAGGACAATCTTTTGTAATGTTATGTTATTTGTACTCTAAGATAACACCTGATTGAAAGTATTGACCCTTGGGGGGAAAAAGGAAGGGGTGTTTACGACCTGGACTAATACCGTATACATGCATTATATGAATGGAACTCTATTGGTGCCATGTATGATTGATAACAAGGTATAGAGAACCCAGACCATCGTTCTACCTTTAACAATAGATATAAAGGTTTCCCCGGTAAACCTTTTTTAAACTGATGATTTGATACATTTCCTTTCATCAGTTTGAGCCTATATATCCATTATAGGGCCTGCCCTGCCCTGATTGAATGAGGTATTGTCTACTGTAACCTGTTCCTCTTTCGTTGCCTTTTCTATCCTTTTCCTATTGCTGTTGGGTAATATTTGCAAAGGTTAGGGAATACTAGGGAACAATAGAGGGACAGCCTTTGTGGAGCGGGGACCCCATTTAACATTAGGGAGGTCTCCACGGTCAGGTAGTGGATACCATGGGGAGGTATCAGGGATAAATTAGGTGGTGTGAGACAAAATAGTATTTGGCACTCCTATCTTGCATTTGTGCTATTTGTGTATTTTTTGTGTTTTTAATTATTTGTAGAACTATTAAAAATGATGTTTTTATAATTCTGGTCTTGGATTTATAATATTTTGATGAATAGGCTTGGATTGATTATCCTTTGTATAGAATTTTCAGGATTAAGGGGAGCACGATTTCCAAATTCCATGTGCATAACTTAAGTTATAGCAGCTGGGGCCTGAAGAAGATTTTGACCTTTGACCGGTCTTCATAGGAGAATGTCATTTTCTCTATATAGGGAAATACACTAATATTGCAGTATATAGATGAAGCGATTGAACGTTCAAGTTACATAAAAAAAATTAAGCAACAAATAAAACAAGCTTAAAATATATATGAAAAAAAATCTAAACTAAAAGTTTGAATTGCCCCCTTTTTCCCATTGAATTTTAGATCTTTCAAAAGAAACCTGTCACCAGGTTTTCCCATATAAACTGTGGCCACCACCAGTAAGCCCTTGTATATACCATTCTATAATGCTGCATATAAGTTCCAAAGCCGCTCTGTATAACATAAAAGAGTCCTTTTGTTGTATGTCCGCCACTCTGTATAGGGAGGCAGGGCAAAGTAAACATAAGGGTTTTTTTTTAAATTTGGAGGATTAAATCAGGGCACACTTAACCAGCATCTTCTATGCATGAGGTGATGTAACAGTTTCCAGTAAACACAGAGCTATACTGTATAACACTGTTCCAGGCAACAGTAGATTGAAGGTTTTAATAATCTTCACACAGGGCTTCCAGAATAACATATATGACAGACTGTTCATAGATTATCTTCTTTCCTTACACAGTTTTTCTCCTTACACATTGGATGTACACAGAGCAGAAACACTGTATCTTATACAGTGAGGTGAAGGTGAGGAGTGAGTCCTGTTGTCACTTCTCTCCACTATACTCTTGCTGAACAGAGTTTGCTTTGAACTATCCTGAGCTGTTCTGCCCTCCTGGCCAGGCTCTGTTCTGAACTGACAGAGCTTTGTAGCTTAACTTTTCTCAGGATACATACACTACACTTTCTGAGCACTGCTCCTCCTTTTTTGCATAGAGATCAAACAGACACTTCTTCCCTTTTGCAAAGACAAATACACACTTCCTGCTTCCAGCATCTCCTGAGTCAATGCTAGTTACTTTATCTACTGGTGCATGCTTAACTCCACAGTTGCTGGATGATTTGCGATCATCTGTGCAGTTCATACTTGTCACACCCTTTATTATACTTACCTGCAGCACTGTCCGGGTCCAATGGACATCGCTGGCCTCAGTCCAACGCTTCCTCTCTTCCTTCTATCGTTGTCCCTCTTTCACTGCTTTGTGTGGATGATGTGTCCTACATCATCCACACACAGTCCTCCTCACACTCCTGCGCATGCGCACTTCTCTCTGCCCAGCTGAGGGCAGAGCAAAGCATTGTAATGTGCATGTGTGGGTGTTTTTTGACCTTCCCATGCTTGCGCATTACAGTAGTTTGCTCACCTGGTGGACATAAACAGAAAATGTCCCTGTGCAAGAACAATATGTGGGCCATTTGAAAAGTAAAAGTTCATTAAAAGCACAATTCCACCTACTATGGAGGTAGAAATGCGCCCCCCAACTTCTTGGGCCCCTTGCTGCAGCAATGATATGTCCGCCCCTGCTTTGCTCTGCCCTCAGCTGAGCAGAGAGAATTGCGCATGTGCAGGAGCACAATGGAGAACTCTGTGTGGATGATGTAGAATGCGTCATTCACACGGAGCTGGGAAGGAGAACGGTGATGGAAGGAAGATAAGAAGCGCTGGAACCGAGACCAGCTATTCCATCTAACCGGCCGCCCTACAGGTGAGTATAATAAAAGCTCTTTTTGATATTATACAGATCAGCTTGGGAATTATATACAGTATTCTAGAATGCTGTAATTAAGAGCTCACTGCTGGTGTCACGCAGTTTATAGAGGACAAATCTAGTGACAAGTTCCCTTTAAGAATAAAATACAAGAGGCACAGTGTTAACTACATGCGAGCCAATATCCATGCTAGCATCTGACTGGTAAATATAGAAGTGAGCCTAGTACTGTTCCTTTCTGCAGAGACTGGCACGGTCCATCCGTCATCTTAAGCTGTTGCATTGGCATTGGTGAGGGTCTGCCAGCGGAGAAGGAGGGGGGACCAATTAAACCACTAGACAACTTGACAAGTAATTGTTTCGTGACCAAATAGCAGTAGGGTATACAGGTCATTTCTGAAGTACTATTGAATTAGAGAATGCTAATTCACAGTGACATGTCAGCAGAGGCCAGAGGCGAGTCTCAGGAGCATTTTGGGAGATCACGGAAGAAGCAATACATCGCTATTTTTATAGGAAAACATGTCAAATCTGCTCCAGTGACCCAGCTGTATACACTCTTCCCATTGCTCTGGGTGCTGAAGTCAGACGTTCCGTCTTCTATTTGATTACAACACACAGTTGTTGTTTTTTTTATTAAATTCAACCATAAAACTAACATCAAAAAGCTAAATAAATGGTAAATAATAAGCATTTCAAGAGCAGTACACAGGGGCTTTATTCATTATCACTTTCACACCTTTTTTCTGAA